>NC_137199.1:15897307-15982307 GCF_960531495.2 Zeus faber | reverse complement strand
ATATATGAAAACTGTGTCACACAGCCACCTTGCCTGGGTCATTTTCTATGAGCTATTATTGATATTGCGTTTCAGGGGAATAAAGGGAGGAAATGATTGTGACTAAGGATTTCATGATTAAAAATATTTCCAATTCATGTATTCTAATGGAAATAGGACATGGGTTTCTGGTTCCAGGGTCTAATCCTGGGATTACAATCCAGGGAACGTTGCAAGCTCATCGCTACTGTCTCTGAAGGACTGTGGGTAAATTCCAGAGTAGAATGGCAAATAGACTGAGGTTGGTGTAACAAGAATTATCAACAATTTGTTCACATTTTGCAGTTATTTCACCACTAGTTGTGCAAGTTCCATATGCATGTGATACATTATTCATGAAATTAAGAATGTAATAGATGTATTTTAAGGAATATTGAAGGAATTTCTCTGCTGTAATAGTTTTCTTACCTTAATGAAAAAGACATTAGTAAGCAAATTGAAATTGGAAACATAGGGAGAGTCTAGCGGAGAAAAATTTAGACAAACTAAGTCATGTTTGCATTAAACCAAACTGGCTTTTCCTCAGCTCTTTCAAACCCTTGAGCGTGAATTTCTTACTCTGCCACTCATGTCATTAATACAAGATTAATATGTTTCAGATGTATTAAATTAAGTAAAGTCATAAAAGCAGGTGAGATGTTCTAAGAGTTTTGGTTAAAGCTGGAATCATGCTTCCCAGGGGGCAGTTAGTGCAGAAAAAATGCATCCAAAACCAGCACTGACGTCGCGCTGTCCATGGTGCTGAATCATCACCGCTTTTTTTTTTTTTTTTTTTTTTTTTTTAAAGGTAAACACCTTTCATATATTGCGAATATTAAAGGAGAATTGTCTCTACGTGTGGTAAGTTGATATTTTATTCCTCACACAAGACCAGATAGTAAATCACTCTCACTTGGTGTGATAGTTTCCAAGGCTTGAAAGGGTTGATTTTTTTCCCCTGCTGTCTGCAGATCAGCTCTTTGGCCACCTAGCGCCGCTGTTGATCCATCACAGTCCGCGGCACTGGCGGACCGGCCTTGGCCCCTCCTGTTTCCAGGCGATAGGGAGATTTCTTGGCGCTTTGTTAGACAGAGGCAGAGGGCGAATAAAGGAAACGATTCTTGCAGCCCGTGCATTCAAAGCTCAGATCTGCTGATATATTTCTGCGTGGGTGGATGTCTCGTTGCTCGGATGGGATTATGTTTCTTCTGCGTACGAGGGCGCATTTGGTGCTGCTTGCGTCGTTCCTGTTGGTGGGTTTTTACTGGGGAGCGGCGTCCGGACAGCTCTCTTATTCCGTCTCGGAGGAGCTGAACCCGGGGACTTCTGTCGGAAACGTCGCGAAGGATCTAAACCTCGGCGTTCTGGATCTGGAGTCCCGTGGTTTTCAGATTGTTTCTGGGTCGAAGAGGAAATACTTCGAGGTGAATCTAAAGACTGGGCATCTCTATATGAACGAGAGGATAGACCGAGAGGCGCTGTGTGCGGAAGAGCCCAGATGTACAGTCAGTGTAGAAGCCGTCATAAACAACCCGTTGAGGCTCTATCGTATTGAAGTATATATTTTAGATGCAAACGACAATGCTCCTGTATTTACGTCAAAATTTCAAAGTCTGTACATTGCAGAAAGTACTCTACCGGGGGTGAAATTTGCTTTATTAGAGGCAACGGATGCAGATGTGGGTAAAAATGGAGTAAGTACCTACAAATTAAGTCAAAATGAATATTTTTCTCTGGCGGTGCACAACGTGATGGACAGTGTGTCCGCTGAATTAGTTCTACAGAAAGCCTTGGATAGAGAGAAGCAGCCTATAATTAATCTCACACTTAGTGCTGTTGATGGAGGTAATCCGCCCAAGTCTGGTAACGCAGTACTTACCATTTATGTTTTAGACAATAACGACAACCCTCCAATATTTACCAAGTCTCTCTATAAGACTCAAATTCCTGAGAACTCGCCTCCAGGTACGACAGTGATCACAGTGACTGCAACCGATGCAGATGAGGGCGCAAACAGTGAGATTGTGTATTCTCTGAGACGCAAAGGTCAAGACCAAGTGCTTGATACGTTTGAAATTGAACAGACCTCTGGCGTCATTACAGTGAAGGGAAAAATTGATTTTGAAGTGAAAAAAGCCTTTGAGATACGTGTGGAGGCGAGTGACAAGGGACAGCCGCCGATGTCAACCCACTGCAAAGTGTTGGTAGAAGTATTGGATGTAAATGACAATGCTCCTGAAATCACTGTGACGTCATTATTAGACACAGTGAAAGAGGACTCTAAAGGAGGGACTGCAATTGCGCTTGTGTCAATTCTCGATAAAGATGGAGGTAAAAATGGGGAGGTTGGTTGTCAGATTACAGAGAATATTCCATTTAAATTAGAGCCAAACTATAAAAACTATTACTCACTGGTTGTTGACGGGCCACTAGACAGAGAGGGCGCCTCTCAATACAACATCACCATGACAGCTGAGGATGAAGGGATTCCACGTCTCTCCAGCAGCAGTGTTATCACTGTATATATCTCAGATGTTAATGACAACGCCCCTCGGTTCTCTGAGCCGCTGATTAATATATACTTAAAAGAGAACAGTCCCGTTGGCTCAGTTATTAAAACACTATCTGCAATTGATGCTGATGTCAGTGAAAATGGCCAGGTGAGCTATTCAATTTTAGACAGCAATAGAAATGTTTTGCTCCTGTCTTCAATGATGAACGTCAACTCGGAGACTGGAGAGATGATCAGCCTCCAATCATTCAACTATGAGGAGTTAAAAACGTTCCAGTTTAAAGTCCAGGCCACAGACTCTGGAGTTCCTCCACTGAGCAGCAACGTGACTGTGAATGTTTTTATCCTGGATGAGAATGACAACAGTCCGGGGATTCTAGCACCTTATTCTGAACACGGCTCCGTCAACAGTGAGAACATTCCCTACTCTGCTGAAGCAGGATATTTTGTGGCTAAAATCAGGGCTGTGGACGCTGACTCTGGATACAACGCTTTGCTTTCGTATCACATCTCTGAACCCAAAGGAACAAATCTTTTCAGAATCGGAACCAGCACTGGAGAAATCAGGACTAAGAGGAGAATGAGTGACAATGACCTGAAAACTCACCCATTGCTGGTGTTGGTTTCTGATAATGGAGAACCCTCTCTGACAGCTACTGTGTCTATTGATGTAGTTGTGGTTGAAAACACAGCTGACATCCCAACTCAGTTCAGACATGTGCCCGTGAAGGAGGAGAGCTTCTCTGATTTAAACCTGTATTTGCTGATCGCCATTGCGTCAGTATCAGTGATCTTCCTACTGAGCCTCATCAGTTTAATAGCTGTCAGATGCCACAGGACAGACAGCAGTTTCAGCAGGTACAGCGCCCCAATGATCACCACCCACCCTGACGGGAGCTGGTCTTACTCCAAATCTACGCAGCAGTATGACGTGTGTTTCAGCTCAGACACACTGAAGAGTGACGTAGTGGTTTTCCCCGCTCCATATCCACCTGTAGATGGAGAGTTGATCAGTATTAACGGAGGAGACACTTTTAACAGGACTCATACTTTACCCAACACAGAGAAGGTAAGTGCCTGATGACATGCAATTATGTATTCATGTTTTTTTGGCCTGTTTCTTCAACTTCAAACTGCAAAATGTGTTTACAAAATACATCAGATATCGACATGCATATACTATATAGCTGATTATTTCTGCTCATAGATTTGAATTTCTCCAAATCCGGAGAGTTTTTGATGGAATTCATTTTGCATATATTCAGTAGTTTGGTCCCCCATCATTATAACATTGTCATTTGCCTGGTGGATATGGCCACTAAAACCATATGGATCTATAAGCATGTCACAATTTCAGTGATAGTTAGAAAGGGTTTCATCTGAGGTAGTGGAAATGAAGAGCTGAACTACACTTGATGTACATACATGAGAGGACCAGACGGGGGCGGTGTAGACCGTGGCATTTGGATGTAATTTCCGGCGCGCTGCGGCCCCTCCCAGGTTGAGGGGCTTTTGGCTTTGTCACGCAGAACGCAGAAGGACAAAGAATAGCGCATCATCTTTTTTTTCTTGCTCGGGCCAAAACGTATATACTGTATTATATCATGCAGTGGAAAACACTAAGGCAAAGTTGTGGTTTTTCATTTTGGTGCTGAATTACCTGGAAGGACACCTCCGATTTTACCCCATGGTGTATTTTTCCTGGTTGGAATTATGTCTTCACGGAGTAGAAAATACAGTTTTGTGATCTATACAGTGATTGTGCTGCTTGGGTGCCGCTGGGAAACGGTGTCTGGGCAGCTCTCATATTCCGTCGTCGAAGAAGCAAATCTGGGAGCGACGGTTGGAAATATCGCCAAGGATCTAAACCTCAACGTCCAGGACTTGGAGCCCCGTGCGTTTCAGATTGTGTCTGGATCACAGAAGAAATATTTCGAGGTAAATCTGAAGACCGGTGTTCTCTTCGTCAATGAGAAAATAGACAGAGAGCAGCTTTGTGGGAAGGCTACACATTGCACTTTAAATGTGGAGGCTGTAATCAATGATCCTCTGGAGCTTTATCGGCTGGAGGTAAATATATTGGATGTAAATGACAATGCACCGTTCTTTGAAGATAATTTACAGACTCTTAACATAGCCGAGAGTACTCTACCAGGGGTGAAATTTGGACTTGTAGAGGCGTCAGATATGGACGTTGGCAAAAACACTGTTAATACATACAAGCTCAGTCCCAATGAATATTTTTCTTTAGAGCTCCACAAAGGAGGGGAGAGTGTGTCTGCTGAGTTAGTCCTGCAGAAAGCATTAGACCGAGAGACACAGGCTCTTATAAAGCTCACGCTGACTGCAGTGGACGGAGGAAATCCTGCCAAGTCAGGAACATCACAGATCCATGTTAAGGTTTTAGATATTAATGACAATCCTCCGGTCTTTAGTAAATCTTTGTACAAAACACAAATTCTGGAGAACGCGACGAAAGGAAAAAGGGTGATCATGTTGAACGCCACAGACGCAGATGAAGGTCCGAACGGTGAAATTGAATACTCACTAAGAAGCAGGGGACAAAAGCATATATTTGATGTATTTCAAATTGATCCGAAAACAGGTGAAATTTTAGTCAAGGGCAAAATTGACTTTGAAGAGAATCCCGTTTTTGAGATCCACGCACAGGCCAGTGACAGAGGCCAGCCGCCGATGTCCACTCATTGTAAAGTACTTGTAGAAGTAGTTGATCTCAACGATAACGCTCCTGAGATCACACTGACGTCATTAATGAATGCCGTAAAGGAAAACACTAAATTGGGCACTGCGATTGCTCTTGTTTCTGTGCTTGATAAAGATGATGGAAAAAACAGTGTTGTTAAAGTAGTAATTGCCGATGAACCGCCTTTTAAATTACAGACAAACTATAAAAACTATTATTCATTAGTAGTTAACGGGCCTCTTGACAGGGAGAGTGTTTCCCAGTACAATGTGACCCTCGTAGCAACGGATGAAGGGACGCCTCCTCTCTCCAGCACCAGTGTTGTTACTCTGCACATTTCTGACGTCAACGACAACGAGCCTCGCTTCACAGAGCCCCTGATTAATATTTATGTCAAAGAGAATGGGCCAGTAGGAGTAGTTATTAAAACAGTGTCTGCAGTTGACGATGACGTTGACCAAAATGGCCAGTTGAGCTACTCATCTTTGAGGAGCAGTAGTTCCTCACCAACGTTGTCCACAATGGTGAATATCAACTCAGAGACTGGAGACATTGTCAGTCTACAGTCTTTCAACTACGAGGAGTTAAAAACTTTCCAGTTTAAAATCCAGGCCACAGACTCTGGAGTTCCTCCTCTGAGCAGCAACGTGACTGTGAATGTTTTTATCCTGGATGAGAATGACAACAGTCCGGGGATTCTAGCACCTTATTCTGAACACGGCTCCGTTAACAGTGAGAACATTCCCTACTCTGCTGAAGCAGGATATTTTGTGGCAAAAATCAGGGCTGTGGACGCTGACTCTGGATACAACGCTTTGCTTTCGTATCACATCTCTGAACCCAAAGGAACAAATCTTTTCCGAATTGGAACCAGCACTGGAGAAATCAGGACTAAGAGGAGAATGAGTGACAATGACCTGAAATCTCACCCGTTGATGGTGTTGGTTTCTGATAACGGAGAACCCTCCCTGACAGCTACTGTGTCTATTGATGTGGTTGTGGTTGAAAACACAGCTGACATCCAGACTCAGTTCAGACATGTGCCCGTGAAGGAGGAGAGCTTCTCTGATTTAAACCTGTATCTGCTGATCGCCATTGCATCAGTATCAGTGATCTTCCTACTGAGCCTCATCAGTTTAATAGCTGTCAGATGCCACAGGACAGACAGCAGTTTCAGCAGGTACAGCGCCCCGATGATCACCACCCACCCTGACGGGAGCTGGTCTTACTCCAAATCTACTCAGCAGTATGACGTGTGTTTCAGCTCAGACACACTGAAGAGTGACGTAGTGGTTTTCCCCGCACCATATCCACCTGTAGATGGAGAGCTGATCAGTATTAACGGAGGAGACACTTTTAGGACTCAGACATTACCAAATCAAGAGAAGGTAGGTGCATAATGACATGCAATGTTTTATTTGGCCTGTTTGCTCAACTACATACTGCAAAATGTGTTTAAACGAGTACAACAGCTATCGACATGCATATTCTATATAACTGATTAGATCTGCTCATTGATTTGAATTTCTCCATCTACTGAGAGTTTTTTGACAGAAGTTATTTCGCTTATATTCAGTAGTTTGTTCCCCCATCATAATAACACTGACATTTGCCTGGTGTGCTGTATGTGGCCATTAAAACCATATAAATGTATAAGCATGTCACAATTTCAGTTACAGTTGGAAATTCTTCAATCTGAGGCAGCGGAAATTAAGAGCTGAACGATATTCGATGTACTTACATGAGATGACCAGACGGGGGCGTTGTAGACCGTGGCATTTCGATGGTATTTCCGGCGCGCTGAGGCCCCTCCCAGGTGGAGGGGCTTTGGGTGTCACACTGGGCTTTGTCACGCAGAACGCAGAAGGACAAAGAATAGCGCATCATCTTTTATATTGGTCCGGTTAAAACGTATATACTGTATTATATCATGCGGTGGCAGCACTAAGGCAACCTTGTGGTTTTTCATTTTCGTGCTGAATTTCCTGGAAGGACACATCCGATTTTATCCCATGGTGTATTTTTGCTCGATGGAGTTATGTCTTCACGGAGTGGCACATACAGTTGTGTGATTTATATAGTTGTTGTTCTGCTGGGGTGCCGCTGGGAAACGGTGTCTGGGCAGCTCTCATATTCCGTCGTCGAAGAAGCAAATCTGGGAGCGACGGTTGGAAATATCGCCAAGGATCTAAACCTCAACGTCCAGGACTTGGAGTCCCGTGCGTTTCAGGTCGTGTCTGCGGGCTCGAAAAAAAAATATTTCGAGGTCAATGTAAGGACTGGTGTCCTCGTCGTCAACGAGAGGATCGACAGAGAGGAACTGTGTGCGAAGGGGAAAAAATGCACCGTTAACGTGGAGGCTGTGATCAATGATCCGCTGGAGCTTTATCGTTTGGAGATAAATATATTGGATGTAAATGACAACGCGCCCCTTTTCTCCGAGAGATTGCAGATTCTTAACGTAGCCGAAAGTACAATACCAGGAACCAAATTCGGACTAATCGGAGCATCAGATTTGGACATTGGCAAGAATGGCGTAAATACATACAAGCTCAGTCCCAATGAATATTTTTCTTTTGAGCTCCACAAAGCAGGAGAGAGTGTGTCTGCTGAGTTAGTCCTGCAGAAAGCATTAGACCGAGAGAAACAGGCTCTTATAAAGCTCACGCTGACTGCAGTGGACGGAGGAAATCCTGCCAAGTCAGGAACATCACAGATCCATGTTAAGGTTTTGGATATTAATGACAATGCTCCGGTCTTTAGTAAATCGTTGTACAAAACACAAATTCTGGAAAATCTATTAGCAGGGACAACAGTGGTCATTCTGAACGCGACGGACGCAGATGAAGGTATAAATAGTGAAATTGAATATTCTCTAAGACGTAAAGGCCAGGACCGTATATTGGATGTTTTTAGTATAGATCCTAAAACCGGTGCAATTGTAATCAAAGGCAGCATTGACTTTGAAGAAAATCCCGCATTTGAGATCCACGCAGAAGCCAGTGACAGAGGCCAGCCTTCGATGTCGACTCATTGTAAAGTACTTGTAGAAGTAGTTGATCTCAACGATAACGCTCCTGAGATCACAGTGACGTCATTAACTAATGCCGTAAAGGAAAACGCTAAATTGGGCACTGCGATTGCTCTCGTCTCCGTGCTTGATAAAGACGATGGGAAAAATGGTGCCGTAACTGTTTTTATCCAGGGCCAGCCGCCATTTAAATTGCAAACAAACTATAATAACTATTATTCATTAGTAGTTAACGGGCCTCTTGACAGGGAGAGTGTTTCCCAGTACAATGTGACCCTCGTAGCAGCGGATGAAGGGACGCCTCCTCTCTCCAGCACCAGTGTTGTTACTCTGCACATTTCTGATGTCAACGACAACGAGCCTCGCTTCACCGAGCCCCTGATTAATATTTATGTCAAAGAGAATGGGCCAGTAGGAGTAGTTATTAAAACTGTGTCTGCAGTTGATGACGATGTTGACCAAAATGGCCAGTTGAGCTACTCATTTCTGATGAGCAGTAGTTCCTCACCAACGCTGTCCACAATGGTGAATATCAACTCAGAGACTGGAGACATTGTCAGTCTACAGTCTTTCAACTACGAGGAGTTAAAAACTTTCCAGTTTAAAGTCCAGGCCACAGACTCTGGAGTTCCTCCACTGAGCAGCAACGTGACTGTGAATGTTTTTATCCTGGATGAGAATGACAACAGTCCGGGGATTCTAGCACCTTATTCTGAACACGGCTCCGTTAACAGTGAGAACATTCCCTACTCTGCTGAAGCAGGATATTTTGTGGCTAAAATCAGGGCTGTGGACGCTGACTCTGGATACAACGCTTTGCTTTCTTATCACATCTCTGAGCCCAAAGGAACAAATCTTTTCCGAATTGGAACCAGCACTGGAGAAATCAGGACTAAGAGGAGAATGAGTGACAATGACCTGAAGACTCACCCGTTGCTGGTGTTGGTGTCTGATAACGGAGAACCCTCCCTGACAGCTACTGTCTCTATTGATGTAGTTGTGGTGGAAAACACAGCTGACATCCAAACTCAGTTCAGACATGTGCCCGTGAAGGAGGAGAGCTTCTCTGATTTAAACCTGTATCTGCTGATCGCCATTGCGTCAGTATCAGTGATCTTCCTACTGAGCCTCATCAGTTTAATAGCTGTCAGATGCCACAGGACAGACAGCAGTTTCAGCAGGTACAGCGCCCCAATGATCACCACCCACCCTGACGGGAGCTGGTCTTACTCCAAATCTACTCAGCAGTATGACGTGTGTTTCAGCTCAGACACACTGAAGAGTGACGTAGTGGTTTTCCCCGCACCATATCCACCTGTAGATGGAGAGTTAATCAGTATTAATGGAGGAGACACTTTTGACAGGATTCAAACGTTACCTAACAAGGAAAAGGTAAGATACATTTTTAAATAACATGTTGAGGTGTAACTATATTCCCTGTCTTTAAGTCGATTTACACGTTCCTTTAACAAATGGGCTTCATTCAATCCTCGACAACCAGTTTGACGACGTCGGTCACGCCATTTACACATCAAATTTATTTAAAATGGGAAAGTTTTTGTTTTTTTTTCTTATTTTTCTTTGTTGAAATACATACACCTGTCATTACTTTATTGTTATTTCACTAAAGCATTTTTTAATAATTATAATTTTAAGTCATACACAATACGCATGCACTGCTATGTAGGCAGATTTTTAAAATTTCATCAAAAATAACCAAATTGTTATGAGCAAACTCCACCATATTCTTGTACAACATGTCTCCAAGTATCTCTGTGATGTCATATTGTTTTACTCCAGATTTTTTCAATGGTAAGATGCTCAAGTCCAAACAATATCTCATTCAGTTCTACGTAGGCAGATATAAAAATTTTAAATCATGTCAAATTGTTATCAACGAACTCCAGTCCATTCAAAAAGGCTGGAGTCTGGTGAGCTCCCCTCATCTCTCTCTTTCTTTCTTTCTGCAGAATTTGGTTTCATGTCACCATTTTTGCTTTTCACTCGCATGCTGTTCTTTATTATCCTCTGTTCTGTGTGTTTATGTCCAGATCCCATAATACTTCCAGTCCTCCCTGCACCAGCCCAAATCACCTGGTTTCTCTGTTTCCGGCTTCCCACATGCTCCGCCTCATCTCCACCTTCTCTGCACCGCTCATCAGTCTACCATCCACCTGCCCACCAGGCTCACCCCCAGCTAGTTTGATATTTTATATACCTGTGGGTTATCAGTCAGTGTTTGCCAGTTTGTCCATGTGATTATCTCTGAGTCTGTAGCTGTTCCTCACGCTTGTCTGCCCTGTTTTGTTGTTATTTCTTTTCAACTCTCTGATTTTGTACTTTTGGCTGGCTTTGGGGTAACCTGGTTTTGATTTTGACGTTGGGATAAATTAAGACTTCTTTAATTTTAGTCCTGCCTCTGCCTTGTATGTTCTGCTCTTGTGTATTTACGCTTGTAACAATGGAGATGTGGATCCCAGATCCTAATAAAAGGACGGAGAGCAGATTTGGTATTTAGACACTTTGTCAGACTTTAACTTGGTTGCACAAAAGCACAGAGAATATAATAAAGACTACTGCCAAACAGGGAAGAGACTTAACTAAAGTTAAAATTGTCACCAGACAGTAAGCAGGCTAAAAACTGAGGAGACAGTGAGCAGGCTAAAAACGAAGGAATCGAACTCAAAACTCTCTAGCAAGGAGGCTCCAGGTTTGACGTGACTTGGAATGATGTGAGCTTCAGAACCATGGACAGCTGCAAATCCAGAGTTCAGAGCAGCAGTGGGTGTGACAACACCAAGCATGTATAACAGGTCCCCAGATACTCCTGTCATGACTTTCATGTTGGTTTACTGCTGCATTTCCCTTAATAATTAGATGGCAAAGTCCAAACAAATGCCCACTTGGCTACAAACTGTCTGTGTTTAATCATTGTATGAAATCTTCAGACCAAGTTTTTATCAGCAGTTTCAAAACAATTCTTAATTTGTGCAGTTTTCACAGTTCTGCAGTGGTCTCCAAAGCAATTTGCTGAAGTAAAACAACTTGAATATCACCACATAGGTACTTTGGGACATGTTTAACAAGAAGAATATGGTGGAGTTGGCTGATAAGAAAAAATTTGGTTATTTTTTTGAATGGAATTGTTTTGACCTGCCAATGTAGAACTTAATGGGATATTGTTAGGACTTAAGCATTTGATTAATTACAAAATACCCAAGTAAAAAAAAAATTGAAAATAATCACAGAGGCACTTGGGGACATGGTATCCAACAATCTGGTGGAGTTTTCTCGTAACAATAATTATTTATTTTATGGAATTTTTAGAATCGGCCTAAATAGCAATATTTGTATTGCGTATAACTTAAACATCTTATTAATAAAACATGTTGTAGTGAAGGAACAAAAAAGTAATAACAGATGTATGTATTTCAACAAAGGAATATGAGAAAAAATATATAAATGTTCCCGTTTTAAAGGACCTTCGTGGCTTTACCGTACAAAGCGATGTAGACGCGCAATCACGTTTGAAGAGAAGAAGGCGCGACCGCACGGGCTCACGCTCTGTCCAATCCCCCGGCGTGAAGTAGGCGGCTGCGCAAAGGGAGGTTCGTTGCTTGAGATCTCCTCGGTGAAAAGACGAATTTTGAGTTACGCACGTGAAACACAACGTGCTCAATAATGTCAAAAGCATGTGCATACGGATAGTGCATTGCCATTGTATTTTCTTTCCATGAAATTGGAACATATTTTAGATCATGGGCTCAGGCGAACCAGGCGGCTGCCTATTGTGCAACTGCCACAAGGGGGCCAAGATGGGCGGGTGAAAACACCGACCTAAATTATCATCAAGGATTATATAATAATTTTTGATGAAAAAAAAACCACCCTTATAATATAATATTAAACGCCATTTTCCGACAAAGTAGGTTTATTTAATTTTTCACCCATACAAAACATTGTAATGTGCCCGACAAATATTAATGTAGATGAACATGCCTGGAGCAAGTATTTTGATGAGGCTAGAACACAATTTCCTTTTTGAGTGCAATGTATACATTCAATGCGGCCTCAACATGTGTAATGATATATTATTTAAAACTGTCATCCCTTGAGTATAATGAGTGAAACGTGTTGCTGTCATATAAAACCATGATTAATTATTAGTTACATACAATACAATGCCTATTTATCAATTTCATATTTGGTGTTTGGTTGGTTTTAACATGGCTCGGTGCGCATGATTCAACATCTTGTGCAATTTACCGCATTTGGAAGTGGTTATACATGCATACAGTGTATTTATCTCATTTGGCCACTTGGGGACATTGTTAGACCGTGGCATGTGAAAGTCGTTTCAGAAAGCTGGAAGCTCCTCCCAGGGAGAGGGACGATTGCGTATACTGTATTTGGCTCTTTGTAACAAAGAAAGGTCGTGGGAGAGAGAACGCTGCCGAGACCATTTTATTGGGTCGCTTCCGAAAATATAAATATAGGTCGGATTTGTTTCATGCACATTAAGCGGCGCTGCCCATCGGGAGGATTTGCATTTCAATCAAATATTTCTTCGATTTGGAAGGAATTATGCCTCCACCGAAGAGAAAAGATTCTGCTGGGAAATATCGGATGGTCGTGCTTCTCTGGTGTTGCTGGGGAGCGGTGACTGGGCAGCTCTCCTATTCCGTTTCAGAGGAGGTAACCACAGGCACCGTTGTTGGAAATATCGCTAAGGATCTAAACCTCGGTGTTCAGGATCTGGAGTCCCGCAGGTTCAGCATTGTTTCCGGAACAAAAAGGAAATATTTCGAGGTAAATCTGAAGACCGGTGTGCTCTTTGTCAATGAAAGGATAGACAGAGAGGAGCTGTGTGCGATCGGTAAAAAATGCACTGTTAATGTAGAGGCTGTAATCAAAGATCCATTAAAGCTGTATCGGTTGGTGGTTAATATATTGGATATAAATGATAACGCACCCTTTTTCGAAGATCATTTACAGGTCCTCAACGTAGCGGAGAGTACTCTACCGGGAGTGAAATTTGGACTTTTAGAGGCATCCGATATGGACGTTGGCAAAAACAAGGTTAATACATACAAGCTCAGTCCCAATGAATATTTTTCTTTAGAGCTCCACAAAGGAGGAGAGAGTGTGTCTGCTGAGTTAGTCCTGCAGAAAGCATTAGACCGAGAGAAACAGGCTCTTATAAAGCTCACGCTGACTGCAGTGGACGGAGGAAATCCTGCCAAGTCAGGAACATCACAGATCCATGTTAAGGTTTTGGATAATAATGACAATCCCCCGGTCTTCAGTAAATCATTGTACAAAACACAAATACTGGAAAATCTATTAGCAGGGACAACAGTAATCTTTCTTAACGCGACGGACGCAGATGAGGGTATAAATAGTGAAATTGAATATTCTCTAAGACGTAAAGGCCAGGACCATATATTGGATTTATTTAGTTTAGATCCAAAAACTGGTGCAATTTCAGTAAAAGGTCAAATCGACTTTGAAGAGAATCCCGCATTTGAGATCCACGCACAGGCCAGTGACAGAGGCCAGCCGCCGATGTCGGCACATTGTAAAGTACTTGTAGAAGTAGTTGATCTCAACGATAACGCTCCTGAGATCACAGTGACGTCGTTAGTCGACGCTGTTAGCGAAGACGCCAGACTAGGCACTGCGATTGCTCTCGTCTCAGTTGTCGATCACGATGATGGAAAAAACAGTGCTGTAAAGGTCATTGTCGTCAATGGCCAACCGTTTGAATTGGAAACAAACTATAAAAACTATTATTCATTAGTAGTTAACGGGCCTCTTGACAGGGAGAGTGTTTCCCAGTACAATGTGACCCTCGTAGCAGCGGATGAAGGGACGCCTCCTCTCTCCAGCACCAGTGTTGTTACTCTGCACATTTCTGACGTCAACGACAACGAGCCTCGCTTCACAGAGCCCCTGATTAATATTTATGTCAAAGAGAATGGGCCAGTAGGAGTAGTTATTAAAACTGTGTCTGCAGTTGATAATGACGTCAAACAAAATGCTGAAGTAAGTTACTCATTATTGACAAGCACCAGTTCTTCATTAACGCCGTCTGTGATGGTGAATATCAACTCAGAGACTGGAGACATTGTCGGTCTTCAATCTTTTAACTATGAAGAGTTGAAAACTTTCCAGTTTAAAGTCCAGGCCACAGACTCTGGAGTTCCTCCACTGAGCAGCAACGTGACTGTGAATGTTTTTATCCTGGATGAGAATGACAACAGTCCGGGGATTCTAGCACCTTATTCTGAACACGGCTCCGTTAACAGTGAGAACATTCCCTACTCTGCTGAAGCAGGATATTTTGTGGCTAAAATCAGGGCTGTGGACGCTGACTCTGGATACAACGCTTTGCTTTCTTATCACATCTCTGAGCCCAAAGGAACAAATCTTTTCCGAATCGGAACCAGCACTGGAGAAATCAGGACTAAGAGGAGAATGAGTGACAATGACCTGAAAACTCACCCGTTGATGGTGTTGGTTTCTGATAACGGAGAACCCTCCCTGACAGCTACTGTGTCTATTGATGTGGTTGTGGTGGAAAACACGGCTGACATCCAGACTCAGTTCAGACATGTGCCCGTGAAGGAGGAGAGCTTCTCTGATTTAAACCTGTATCTGCTGATCGCCATTGCGTCAGTATCAGTGATCTTCCTACTGAGCCTCATCAGTTTAATAGCTGTCAGATGCCACAGGACAGACAGCAGTTTCAGCAGGTACAGCGCCCCGATGATCACCACCCACCCTGACGGGAGCTGGTCTTACTCAAAATCTACTCAGCAGTATGACGTGTGTTTCAGCTCAGACACACTGAAGAGTGACGTAGTGGTTTTCCCCGCACCATATCCACCTGTAGATGGAGAACTGATCAGTATTAATGGAGGAGACACTTTTGACAGGACTCAGACTTTACCTAACAAAGAAAAGGTAAGGAAACCAATCAAATATAAATCATTCTCTCCTTATTTCTCTCTAGATTTCTGAAGGTGACTTAATATTTTCTCTGAAATATAGATAAAATAGAATGCAAACTGTATTTTCATGTGTTCCAACTATATTATGCTGTCCTTGGCGCAGAACCAGGAACAGCGCTCTTGGTGGATAGATGAACATTATTTAAATGAATGAAACACATTTTCTGCAACTGGAAATGGATCTTGCGGAAATTCTCTAATTAACGATCTAACATGCTTCCACGAAGTTATTTCCCCTAAATCCATCTACATATAATTGTTTTTAAAGGGGTACAAAAGGGATGGGTACGTGTTAAACCACACAATTCTTTGGTGAGTTTTAGGTTTTATAGTTTACTATTCCACCAAGGCAAATGGCTCATTAAACCTGAGAAAGGGGTTATTATCATGAGTGTTTTTGTCTCTTGCTGTAGGGCTGGACACTTTTTTACAATAGCAAATTTTCCTTACGCTGCGATATCAGAGAATGGACATAATTTGGGCTCGCTGGAAAATATATTGTATCGCTATAAAATGTCCACAAGGGGACAGTGGAGACCAGGGCATTTTGACACGATGTAGGTGTTTGACGCTCCACCCAGAGCAGAGCGACGGTTATGCGGCTCCGGGCTTTGTCTCACAGAGAGGCGGAAGGATCGACAACGCAGCGGTCGCTGAATAAATGTATCGAAATCAGTCAATTCGAGTCGCAGGACATTTTCATCGTCAGTGATATTTCGACCGATGCTTCTTCTGTCGGATGGAATAATGAAATTACCGGAGGAAAATTTCTTTTTAGGCATTTATTTGATAGTGGTGCTCTTGGTGTGTCGCTGGGAACCAGCGTCTGGGCAGCTCTCCTATTCTGTGTCCGAGGAGGTAAACCCGGGGACCGCGGTTGGAAATATCGCCAAGGATTTAAATCTCAACGTTCCGGATCTGGAGTCCCGTAGGTTTCAGATTGTTTCGGGGTCGGAGGGAAAATATTTCGATGTAAACCTGAAGACTGGCGTTCTCTTCGTCGACGAAAGGATAGACAGAGAGGAGCTCTGCGCGAAAGCTGCGAAATGCGCTGTGAATATCGAGGCTGTGATCAATGATCCACTGAGACTCTATCGTTTGGAGGTAAATATATTGGATCAGAACGATAATGCACCTTTTTTCTCGGAAAACCAACAGTCCCTTGACATTCCCGAAAGTACTTTGCCTGGAGCAAAATTTGGACTTATAGAAGCATCGGATTTTGACGTTGGTAAGAACAGCGTTAATACATACAAGCTGAGTGCGAATGACTATTTTACATTGGACATTCACAAAGCAGGAGAGAGTGTGTCTGCTGAGTTAGTTCTGCAGAAAGCATTAGACCGAGAGAAACAGGCTCTTATAAAGCTCACACTGACTGCAGTGGACGGAGGAAATCCTGCCAAGTCAGGAACATCACAGGTCATTGTTCATGTTTTAGATATTAATGACAATCGTCCAATTTTTAGTAGTTCTTTGTACAAAACAACGATTTTGGAGAATTCATCACCTGGAACAACAATTATTATTCTAAACGCCACAGATGTAGATGACGGTCTGAATAGTGAAATTGAGTATTCATTAAGAAGTAAAGGACAGAAGCATATATTTGATGTATTTGAAATTGATCCTAAAACTGGTGCAATTTCAGTAAAAGTTCAAATCGACTTTGAAGAAAATCCCGCATTTGAGATCCACGCACAGGCCAGTGACAAAGGCCAGCCGCCGATGTCCACTCATTGTAAAGTACTTGTAGAAGTAGTTGATCTCAACGATAACGCTCCTGAGATCTCCGTGAGGACATTGGTGAACAGTGTGAAGGAAGATACTAAATTAGGAACTGCAATTGCCCTGGTCTCTGTAATTGATAAAGATGACGGGGGAAATGCAGCTATCAAAGCTATTGTTGCAAATGAGCCAACTTTTAAATTGGAGACAAACTACAAGAATTATTATTCATTAGTACTTAACGGGCCTCTCGATAGGGAGAGTGTTTCCCAGTACAATGTGACCATCATAGCTTCTGACCAGGGGACCCCATCTCTTTCTAGCACGACCGTTGTTAATGTTCACGTTTCTGATGTCAACGACAATAAACCACGCTTCACAGAGCCTTTGATTAATATTTATGTCAGAGAGAATGGGCCAGTAGGAGTAGTTATTAAAACAGTGTCTGCAGTTGATGATGACGTCGACCAAAATGGCCAGTTAAGATACTCATTTTTGACGAGCAGTAGTCCCTCATTATCGATCTCCACATTGGTGAATATCAATTCAGAGACTGGAGATGTTGTCAGTCTTCAATCTTTCAACTATGAGGAGTTGAAAACTTTCCAGTTTAAAGTCCAGGCCACAGACTCTGGAGTTCCTCCACTGAGCAGCAACGTGACTGTGAATGTTTTTATCCTGGATGACAATGACAACAGTCCTGGGATTCTAGCACCTTATTCTGAACACGGCTCCGTTAACAGTGAGAACATTCCCTACTCTGCTGAAGCAGGATATTTTGTGGCTAAAATCAGGGCTGTGGACGCTGACTCTGGATACAACGCTTTGCTTTCTTATCACATCTCTGAGCCCAAAGGAAGAAATCTTTTTCGAATCGGATCCAGCACTGGAGAAATCAGGACTAAGAGGAGAATGAGTGACAACGACCTGAAGACTCACCCCTTGCTGGTGTTGGTTTCTGATAATGGAGAACCCTCCCTGACAGCTACTGTGTCTATTGATGTGGTTGTGGTGGAAAACACGGCTGACATCCAGACTCAGTTCAGACATGTGCCCGTGAAGGAGGAGAGCTTCTCTGATTTAAACCTGTATCTGCTGATCGCCATTGCGTCAGTATCAGTGATCTTCCTACTGAGCCTCATCAGTTTAATAGCTGTCAGATGCCACAGGACAGACAGCAGTTTCAGCAGGTACAGCGCCCCGATGATCACCACCCACCCTGACGGGAGCTGGTCTTACTCCAAATCTACTCAGCAGTATGACGTGTGTTTCAGCTCAGACACACTGAAGAGTGATGTAGTGGTTTTCCCCGCACCATATCCACCTGTAGACGGAGAGCTGATCAGTATTAATGGAGGAGACACTATTGACAGGACTCAGACTTTACCTAACAAAGAAAAGGTAAGGAAACCCAACAAACATAAATCCTTCTCTCCATATTCCTCTCTAGATTGTTGAAAATGACTTTTTTTTGTCTCTGAAATTGAGATACAATAGGATACAAACAGTTTTTTTCATGTCTTCTAACTATATTACGCTCTCCTAGGCGCTGAACCAGGGACAGCGCTCTTGGTGTATAGATAAACATCAATCAAATGAATGAAACACATTTTCTGCAAATGGAAATGGATTTAGCAGAAATACTGTAATTTACAATCTAACATGTTGCCATGGAGTTATTCCCTTTCAACTCATTCCATTTAAATTGTTTTAAAATTAGAACAAATGGAGTAGATACATGTTTACTGAGAGAGCAGAATTCATTTTGTGAGTTTTAGGGTTTATTCTTTAGTATTCCACCAAGGGAAATTTGTAATTTAACCTGAGTAAGATTTTGAAATCATCAGTGTTTTTACATCTCTTTCTGTTGTGCTTTCACAAAATTAAATTGATCTGTAATGTTACATACCAGCGGTTGCCCAATTTTTTTTCACATGTTTTTTGTCCTGTTTCGCTGCTGTCGTGTTGTGTAATTTACGTTGCGATATCAGAGAATTGAAAACATTTGGACATGCTAGAAAATATATTGTAACGCTACCAAATGTCCACATGGGGACACTATAGACCAGGGCATTTGAACGCGATGGCGGCGCTTGAAGCTCCACCCAGAGCAGAGCGACGGTTTTGTGTCTCCGGGCTTTGTCTCACAGAGAGGCGGAAGGATCGACAACGCAGCGGTCGCTGAATAAATGCATCGAAATCAGTCAATTCTAGTCCCAGGATTTTTTCATCGTCAGAGATATTTCGACTGATGCTTCTTCTGTCGGATGGGATAATGAAATTACCGGGGGAAAATTTCTTTATTGGCGTTTATCTGGTGCTTTTGCTCTTGGTGTGTCACTGGGAACCAGCGTCTGGGCAGCTCTCCTATTCTGTGTCCGAGGAGGTAAACCCGGGGACCGCGGTTGGAAATATCGCCAAGGATTTAAATCTCAACGTTCAGGATCTTGAGTCGCGTAGGTTTCAGATTGTTTCGGGGTCGGAGGGAAAATATTTCGATGCAAACCTGAAGACTGGCGTTCTCTTCGTCGACGAAAGGATAGACAGAGAGGAGCTCTGCGCGAAGGCTGCCAAATGCGCTGTGAATATCGAGGCTGTGATCAATGATCCACTGAGACTTTATCGTTTGGAGGTAAATATATTGGATCAGAACGATAATGCACCTTTTTTCTCGGAAAACCAACAGTCCCTTGACATTCCCGAACATACTTTGCCTGGAGCAAAATTTGGACTTATTGAAGCCTCAGATTTGGATATTGGTAAGAACAGCGTTAATACATACAAGCTGAGTTCGAATGATTATTTTACATTGGACATTCACAAAGCAGGAGAGAGTGTGTCTGCTGAGTTAGTTCTGCAGAAAGCATTAGACCGAGAGAAACAGGCTCTTATAAAGCTCACACTGACTGCAGTGGACGGAGGAAATCCTGCTAAGTCAGGAACATCACAGGTCATTGTTCATGTTTTAGATATTAATGACAATCGTCCAATTTTTAGTAGTTCTTTGTACAAAACAAAGATTTTGGAGAATTCGTCACCTGGAACAACAATTATTTTACTAAATGCCACAGATGCAGATGATGGTCTGAATAGTGAAATTGAGTATTCATTAAGAAGTAAAGGACAGAAGCATATATTTGATGTATTTGAAATTGACCCTAAAACAGGTGCAATTTCAGTAAAAGGTCAAATCGACTTTGAAGAAAATCCCGCATTTGAGATCCACGCACAGGCCAGTGACAAAGGCCAGCCGCCGATGTCCACTCATTGTAAAGTACTTGTAGAAGTAGTTGATCTCAACGATAACGCTCCTGAGATCTCTGTGAGGACATTAATGAATACTGTGAAGGAAGATACTAAAGTAGGAACTGCAATTGCCCTGGTCTCTGTAATTGATAAAGATGATGGGAAAAATGCAGCTATCAAAGCTATTGTTGCAAATGAGCCAACTTTTAAATTGGAGAGAAACTACAAGAATTATTATTCATTAGTACTTAATGGGCCTCTCGATAGGGAAAGTGTTTCCCAGTACAATGTGACCATCATAGCATCTGACGAGGGGACCCCATCTCTTTCTAGCACGACCGTTGTTAATGTTCACGTTTCTGATGTCAACGACAATAAACCACGCTTCACAGAGCCTCTAATTAATATTTATGTCAGAGAGAATGGGCCAGTAGGAGTAGTTATCAAAACAGTGTCTGCAGTTGATGATGACGTCGACCAAAATGGCCAGTTAAGATACTCATTTTTGACGAGCAGTAGTCCCTCATTATCGATCTCTACATTGGTGAATATCAACTCAGAGACTGGAGATGTTGTCAGTCTTCAATCTTTCAACTATGAGGAGTTAAAAACCTTTCAGTTCAAAATCCAGGCCACAGACTCTGGAGTTCCTCCACTGAGCAGCAACGTGACTGTGAATGTTTTTATCCTGGATGACAATGACAACAGTCCGGGGATTCTAGCACCTTATTCTGAACATGGCTCCGTTAACAGTGAGAACATTCCCTACTCTGCTGAAGCAGGATATTTTGTGGCAAAAATCAGGGCTGTGGACGCTGACTCTGGATACAACGCTTTGCTTTCTTATCACATCTCTGAGCCCAAAGGAACAAATCTTTTCCGAATCGGAACCAGCACTGGAGAAATCAGGACTAAGAGGAGAATGAGTGACAATGACCTGAAGAGTCACCTGTTGGTGGTGTTGGTTTCTGATAATGGAGAACCCTCCCTGACAGCTACTGTGTCTATTGATGTAGTTGTGGTGGAAAACACAGCTGACATCCAGACTCAGTTCAGACATGTGCCCGTGAAGGAGGAGAGCTTCTCTGATTTAAACCTGTATCTGCTGATCGCCATTGCATCAGTATCAGTGATCTTCCTACTGAGCCTCATCAGTTTAATAGCTGTCAGATGCCACAGGACAGACAGCAGTTTCAGCAGGTACAGCGCCCCGATGATCACCACCCACCCTGACGGGAGCTGGTCGTACTCCAAATCTACTCAGCAGTATGACGTGTGTTTCAGCTCAGACACACTGAAGAGTGACGTAGTGGTTTTCCCCGCACCATATCCACCTGTAGATGGAGAGCTGATCAGTATTAATGGAGGAGACACTTTTGACAGGACTCAGACTTTACCTAACAAAGAAAAGGTAAGGAAACGGAACAGACATAAATACTTCTCTCCATATTTCTCTCTAGATTTTTATCAATGGCTTTTTTTTTGTCTCTGAAATTTAGATACAATAGGATACAAACAGTTTTTTTTCATGTCTTCTAAGTATATTACGCTCTCCTAGGCGCTGAACCAGGGACAGCGCTCTTGGTGTATAGATAAACATCAATCAAATGAATGAAACACATTTTCTGCAAATGGAAATGAATTTAGCAGAAATACTGTAATTTACAATCTAACATGCTGCCATGGAGTTATTTCCTTTCAACTCATTCCATTTAAATTGTTTTAAAATGAGAACAAATGGAGTAGATACATGTTTACTGTCAGAGCACAGTTCTTTTTGTGAGTTTTTGGGTTTATTGTTTAGTATTCCACCAAGGCCAATTTGTAATTTAACCTGAGTAAGATTTTGAAATCATCAGTGTTATGCATCTCGTTCTGTTGTGCTTTCACTATATTAAATTGATCTGTAATGTTACATACCAGCGGTTTACCAATTCATTTTTCACATTTTCTTTGGTCCTGTTTCGCTGCTGTCGTGTAGTTTAAAATACGTTTCGATATCAGAGAATTGAAAACATTTGGACATGCTGGAAAATATATTGTACCGCTACCAAATGTCCACATGGGGACACTTTAGACCAGGGCATTTGAAGGCGCTTGAAGCTCCACCCAGAGCAGAGCGACGGTTTTGTGTCTCCGGGCTTTGTCTCACAGAGAGGCGGAAGGATCGACAACGCAGCGGTCGCTGAATATATGCATCGAAATCAGTCAATTCGAGTCCCAGGATTTTTTAATCGTCAGAGATATTTCGACTGATGCTTCTTCTGTCGGATGGGATAATGAAATTACCGAGGGAAAATGTCATTATTGGAATTTATTTGGTGCTTTTGCTCTTGGTGTGTCACTGGGAACCAGCGTCTGGGCAGCTCTCCTATTCTGTATCCGAGGAGGTAAACCCGGGGACCGCGGTTGGAAATATCGCCAAGGATTTAAATCTCAACGTTCAGGATCTTGAGTCCCGTAGGTTTCAGATTGTTTCGGGGTCGGAGGGAAAATATTTCGATGTAAATCTGAAGACTGGCGTTCTCTTCGTCGACGAAAGGATAGACAGAGAGGAGCTCTGCGCGAAGGCTGCCAAATGCGCTGTGAATATCGAGGCTGTGATCAATGATCCACTGAGACTTTATCGTTTGGAGGTAAATATATTGGATCAGAACGATAATGCACCGTTTTTCTCGGAAAACCAACAGTCCCTTGACATTCCCGAAAATACTTTACTTGGAGCAAAATTTGGACTCATTGAAGCCTCAGATTTGGATATTGGTAAGAACAGCGTTAATACATACAAGCTGAGTGCGAATGATTATTTTACATTGGACATTCACAAAGCAGGAGAGAGTGTGTCTGCTGAGTTAGTTCTGCAGAAAGCATTAGACCGAGAGAAGCAGGCTCTTATAAAGCTCACACTGACTGCAGTGGACGGAGGAAATCCTGCCAAGTCAGGAACATCACAGGTCATTATTAATGTTTTAGATAATAATGACAATCGTCCAGTTTTTAGTAGTTCTTTATACAAAACAAAGATTTTGGAGAATTCGTTGCCTGGAACAACAATTATTATTCTTAACGCCACAGATGCAGATGATGGTCTGAATAGTGAAATTGAGTATTCATTAAGAAGTAAAGGACAGAAGCATATATTCGATGTATTTGAAATTGATCCAAAAACAGGTGCAATTTCAGTTAAAGGTCAAATTGACTTTGAAGAAAATTCTGCATTTGAGATCCACGCACAGGCCAGTGACAAAGGCCAGCCGCCGACATCCACTCATTGTAAAATACTTGTAGAAGTAGTTGATCTCAACGATAACGCTCCTGAGATCTCTGTGAGGACATTAATGAATACTGTGAAGGAAGATACTAAATTAGGAACTGCAATTGCCCTGGTCTCTGTAATTGATAAAGATGATGGGAAAAATGCAGCTATCAAAGCCATTGTTGCAAATGAGCCAACTTTTAAATTGGAGACAAACTACAAGAATTATTTTTCATTAGTAGTTAACGGGCCTCTCGATAGAGAGAGTGTTTCCCAGTACAACGTGACCATTATAGCATCTGACGAGGGGACCCCATCTCTTTCTACCACGACTGTTGTTAATGTTCATGTTTCTGATGTCAACGACAATAAACCACGCTTCACAGAGCCTCTAATTAATATTTATGTCAGAGAGAATGGGCCAGTAGGAGTAGTTATTAAAACAGTGTCTGCAGTTGATGATGACGTCGACCAAAATGGCCAGTTAAGATACTCATTTTTGACGAGCAGTAGTCCCTCAATATCGATCTCCACATTGGTGAATATCAATTCAGAGACTGGAGATGTTGTCAGTCTTCAATCTTTCAACTATGAGGAGTTAAAAACCTTTCAGTTCAAAATCCAGGCCACAGACTCTGGAGTTCCTCCACTGAGCAGCAACGTGACTGTGAATGTTTTTATCCTGGATGAGAATGACAACAGTCCTGGGATTCTAGCACCTTATTCTGAACACGGCTCCGTTAACAGTGAGAACATTCCCTACTCTGCTGAAGCAGGATATTTTGTGGCTAAAATCAGGGCTGTGGACGCTGACTCTGGATACAACGCTTTGCTTTCTTATCACATCTCTGAGCCCAAAGGAACAAATCTTTTCCGAATCGGAACCAGCACTGGAGAAATCAGGACTAAGAGGAGAATGAGTGACAATGACCTAAAAACTCACCCCTTGGTGGTGTTGGTTTCTGATAATGGAGAACCCTCCCTGACAGCCACTGTGTCTATTGATGTAGTTGTGGTGGAAAACACAGCTGACATCCAGACTCAGTTCAGACATGTGCCCGTGAAGGAGGAGAGCTTTTCTGATTTAAACCTGTATCTGCTGATCGCCATTGCGTCAGTATCAGTGATCTTCCTACTGAGCCTCATCAGTTTAATAGCTGTCAGATGCCACAGGACAGACAGCAGTTTCAGCAGGTACAGCGCCCCAATGATCACCACCCACCCTGACGGGAGCTGGTCTTACTCCAAATCTACTCAGCAGTATGACGTGTGTTTCAGCTCAGACACACTGAAGAGTGATGTAGTGGTTTTCCCCACACCATATCCACCCTTAGATGGAGAGCTGATCAGTATTAATGAAGGAGACACTTTTAACAGGACGCAGACTTTACCCACCAAAGATAAGGTAAGAAACATGCTGTAAATTCCTTCCATGTAAGATGTACTATCATATTCAAACAAATCCTATTTGAATGAAGGCACGACATGACAACACACACTGCATACACAATTAACAAACAAATAAAAGACAAAATATATCGATAAACCTCTTTTGTCTGTAATATGTTATACATATTTAAATGTACGTGTATCTGTAATTACATAGATTTTGCTATATATGGACACCACGTGCGTCGCTCTCCATGGTGCTGAAATTGTTTCAAACGAGTGTGTTTATTTCATTGTATTTCACGTAAGCATCTAAGATGAAAGCTTTACAGATATATCTTCTACTCTAATCGAGGACGTGAATTCAAATATTTTATTCCAAATACGGCTCAGCACAATACCCTTGTGGTTGCGTTTGTTCTTGCCTCGAACTCAATGTTATCAGTTTTTATCTTTAATGTGCTCTATCAATCAGTCAACGACATTTTCCGATGGACCACTGTTATTGGAGACTTGAAGCTCGAGGCTTCACAGGGCAAAAACAAAAATCAAAAAAAAACCTTTCCGACCTCATTTGTGTTTTATCTTTTATCCACGCGGGGTCACTGTAGACCATGCTATCGAGAATTATTATTCTGGTTCAAGGCCCCTCCCTGGATAATAGCCTGACGCTCCGTGAGGCTTTGTCTGAAAGAGGAGCAGGCGGAGACGGATCGGATGGTATCAAAATGACCATTTCTTGTATATTTTTACCTATTTTTTCTCCAAATTGGACAGCTGGCACCTGAAAAATTGTGCAATAACTGGATTTTGACCGATCTTTGGCTTACATAGTGCGGGAAGATGCCTTCACTCGGTAGCTGGAGCTCTATTGTGGCGCCTCTATTCGGCCTACTGGTGCTTTTGCTGGAGTTTTACTGGGTGACGGCGTACGGACAGCTTTCCTATTCCGTTTCCGAGGAGGTAAACCCGGGGACTTCGGTTGGAAATATCGCTAAGGATCTAAACCTCAACATCCAGGATCTGGAGTCCCGCATGTTTCAGATTGTTACTGGTTCAAAGAGAAAATATTTCGACGTGGATGTAAAGACCGGCGTTCTCCACGTTCGTGAGAGAATAGACAGAGAGCAGCTTTGCGCCGAGGAAACTAAATGTGCAGTCATTGTTGAAGCTGTTATCAGCGACCCGTTAAAGATCTACCGAGTGGAAGTCGTAATCACAGACGTGAACGACAACGTACCGTCTTTTCGGGCACAGTCGCAAACCATAGATATAGCGGAAAACACATTGCAAGGGATAAAATTCCCATTGCTGGATGCCTCCGATTCCGACGCAGGGAAGAACGCCGTCAGTACGTACAAGCTCAGCCCTAATGAACACTTTGCGCTTGCTGTGCACAGAGGGATGGATGGTGTTTCTGCTGAGTTAGTGTTGCAGAAAACGTTGGATAGAGAGAAAGAGCCTCTGGTGAAATTAATTCTGACTGCTTTAGACGGAGGGACCCCGCAGAAAACAGGTACTTTGAATATCATAATTAATGTTTTAGATATCAACGATAATTCCCCGACGTTTAGTGTTCCACTGTATAAAGCCAGGCTTTTTGAGAATTCACCGATTGGAACCACCATCCTCACCTTGAACGCCACCGATGCGGACGAAGGTGCGAACAGTGAAGTCCTTTTCTCCATTAGTAAAAATGAAAAAGATCACATCTTAGAGATGTTTGACATTGACCCGCAGACGGGTGACATTACAGTTAAAGGTAATGTTGATTTCGAACGGAATTCTGCTTTTGAAATCCGCGCACAGGCTGTTGACCAAGGCCACCCCCCTATAGCCGCTCATTGTAAAGTGCTGATAGAAATCGTCGATGTGAACGACAATGCCCCCGAGATCACCCTGACGTCGCTCGCACATACAGTTAGAGAGGATGCCAAAATAGGGACAGCAGTTGCTCTGGTCTCCGTGCTTGATAGAGACAGCGGTGATAACGGTTTAGTGAAGTGTGAAATCACAAACGCGGTGCCTTTCAAATTGGAAATAAACTATAAAAATTATTATTCGTTGGTGGTTGACGGGCCTCTTGATAGAGAGGTGACGTCTGAGTACAATGTTAGTGTCAGAGCCACGGACGAGGGAGTCCCACCTCTTTGCACCACCAAGTCGTTCGTCGCGCACATTTCTGATGTAAATGACAACTCCCCAATCTTCTCTGAGCCCGTTATTAATGTGCACGTCAAGGAAAACCGAGCCCCGGGAGAGATTATTAAAAATATTTGTGCAGTTGATGCTGATACCAGTGAAAACGGCCGAATTGGATATTCATTTTTAGACAGGAAGAGCAACTCAATGGTGTATTCTACAATGGTGAATATTAACGCGGAGACGGGGGAGATAGTCAGTCTACAGTCTTTTAACTATGAGGAGTTAAAAACTTTCCAGTTTAAAGTCCAGGCCACAGACTCTGGAGTTCCTCCACTGAGCAGCAACGTGACTGTGAATGTTTTTATCCTGGATGAGAATGACAACAGTCCGGGGATTCTAGCACCTTATTCTGAACACGGCTCCGTTAACAGTGAAAACATTCCCTACTCTGCTGAAGCAGGATATTTTGTGGCTAAAATCAGGGCTGTGGACGCTGACTCTGGATACAACGCTTTGCTTTCTTATCATATCTCTGAGCCCAAAGGAACAAATCTTTTCCGAATCGGAACCAGCACTGGAGAAATCAGGACTAAGAGGAGAATGAGTGACAATGACCTGAAAACCCACCCGTTGGTGGTGTTGGTTTCTGATAACGGAGAACCCTCCCTGACAGCTACTGTGTCTATTGATGTAGTTGTGGTGGAAAACACAGCTGACATCCAGACTCAGATCAGACATGTGCCCGTGAAGGAGGAGAGCTTCTCTGATTTAAACCTGTATCTGCTGATCGCCATTGCGTCAGTATCAGTGATCTTCCTACTGAGCCTCATCAGTTTAATAGCTGTCAGATGCCACAGGACAGACAGCAGTTTCAGCAGGTACAGCGCCCCAATGATCACCACCCACCCTGACGGGAGCTGGTCTTACTCCAAATCTACTCAGCAGTATGACGTGTGTTTCAGCTCAGACACACTGAAGAGTGACGTAGTGGTTTTCCCCGCACCATATCCACCTGTAGATGGAGAGCTGATCAGTATTAATGGAGGAGACACTTATAGCAGAACTCAGACTCTACCTAATAAAGAGAAGGTAAGATTTACTTAATACTATGGTTAAACTCGAAAAACTGTTAACCTTGGCCCACTGCATTGAGATGTCTTTTCAAACTTTACAGTGTGGAAAAAACGTTTTCCTACTCCGTAGATTTGTAACGTTTCATATTGCTTATTTATATATTCAGAATTTGGACAAGTACATACGATTCCCCCATCTATTCGTTGATTGCGAAAACCTTTAATAAGACTATAGAAATGCACTGTCGACTGATAAAGTTTAGAGTAGACTTTATGTCTATGCATTGTAGGCATTAACGATTAAATTGAATTTATTTATCATTCTGTATTCATTATAATACTTTTATTATTGTAATTTATAATAATAATAATAATTATGATTATTATTAATATAATAATAACAACAACAATAATAATAATAGTTATTATTATAATAATAATAATAATAATAATAATAATAATAATAATAATAATAATAATAATTGTTATTATTATTATTATTATTATTATTATTATTATTATTATTTGGTCTATCCTTTTTTAATTATTGGACCAATTCCATTATTATCATTATTATTATTATTATTATTATTATTATTATTATTATTATTTCATGTACCATAGGTAACCAGGCTTGACGTTGTCCTGCACAGCATTATTATCCCTTTTCCCACGTCCAACATAGTGAGACGATGTCCCGCAATTTGATTTGCTCTACTTTTTTTTTTTTTTTTTCCAAATGTCAAATCACTGCACAACAGACGCTTTTCTAAACTCCTGCTTTTGTCCAACGGCTGATAAGGAAGACCGTCGTCACCGCGCTGTGTTGGATGTCAATCAAACGGCGCACACGTGGGTCACGTTGGGGCGGGTTTAAGCTGTCAGCGTCTCTGATACGCCCACCGGGGAAAGTCACACCTCATGCAGTTTCCTTGTTGAAAGGCGGAATATGATGGCAGCAACTACCAAAACCATCCGGAAATGCAGTTACTACCCAGAGTGGGAAAATACTTATAATTGTGTGAAGGCGATTTCAAGAGAGCGTTGTTTCCAAAGTTGCCAGCGTTGTTTTTTTCAATTTCGCGCGGAGGGGGATCGTCGTCTCGCAAGGACATAACGTGGCTCTAAAAAGAGACGTGCCGATCCATGGATTATGTTTTGCTTCATATTAAATGCAATGCAGTAGTTGGATTTGCGTCAGGAGGATGACTTGAGAATCTTGAAGTGAATGATGCCTGCTTCGTATATTAAGGGGAGGTATCTTTGATGGGACTGAAATGGACAATGCACTTGTGTATTTATTCCGCTATGCTTGTTCCGTTGTGTTGTGTTATGTTTCTGTTTATGAATGCATTCGAATTAAATATATGTGTGGAATCCGTCACAAGCTTAAGGCCTGATTCGTAACTTGGGTAGTCTGATGTGTGCTACTGAATCAACCAGAGGGCAAAGAAGATGTTACGAGCTAAGGGGCAGAATATACATGTTACATTTTTAAGTTAAATAGACATTATATCCAAATGTTAGACCACCTCTCAGCATTGCTAACGTGTCCCACACACACATGTACAATTTGTTGCACATTTGGTTTGTTGGCATCAGGTCACCCTAATCATATAGCCATCCATTTTTTAAATGATAATAATTTACTCCAAGGGTGTAACGCTCTCTACATGTTGTCTTTGTTGTTGGTCAATTACTGTATTGTTTTCATATTTTGATGTCCGGTCTGCTGCAGCACATCAATCCGTTTCGTTGTCTTCACTGGGCATGGCTGTGTGTTATTATTCCACCGTGCCCTTTCTTTTTTAAATTAGAAGGACATCTTTCACCAGTTTCGCCAAATAACTCGCGGTGTCGCCCGAGACCATAGGAAATAAAGAGAATCACTGTAGAACTCCTCCTCTGACCACAGACGTCACCACCTCGCGTTGCTTTGTGAGGTTCAGTCGGATGGTTCAGTCGGATGGTTCAGTCGGATGGGGCCGTGGCGACAAGGGTTGGGCCCTAAACATCAGTGGATACATGTTTATTTTTCCATATTTCGGGATTATATGATGTCACCTCGGATGGGCTCCTTTGGTTTTACGACGATGGCTGCTTTGTCACGATGGGATACATGGAGGTTTCTCTTCGCTCTGCTTTGTGTGTGCGACTGGTCCGCAGCGCAGATCTCCTACTCGGTTTCAGAAGAGGTGGACAAAGGAACGGTGGTCGGAAACCTCGCTAAAGATTTGAACCTCAAACTGAACGACTTGCAATCCAGGAGTCTTCAAATAAGTTCGATACACAGGAAGGTATATTTCCAGGTTGATTTGAAAAACGGATTCTTATTCGTTAACGAGAGGATAGATCGAGAGGAGCTGTGTCCCAACGCGGCGAAGTGCTCTTTAAACATAGAGGCCATACTGAGTCAGCCCCGTGATCTCCATCGAATCGAAGTTAATATTATTGATATTAATGACAATTCACCGTCTTTTAATGAGGAAAGTAAGATAATTGAAATGTACGAATCGTCATACCTCGGAGAAAGGTATCCGCTGCCTACAGCTCGTGACGCGGACACAGGCAGTAACTCAATAAAGTCTTACAAATTGACTCCAAATGAACATTTTTCATTGGATGTGCAGAGCAGCGAAGGGCAGAGTTTATCCGCCGAGTTGGTGCTGCAGAAAGCTTTAGATCGAGAGAAACAGGCTGTGATTACACTAACTCTGACCGCTGTAGACGGAGGAAAACCAGCGAGATCAGGGACATTGCAAATCACAGTAAATGTAATGGACGTCAATGACAATTCGCCTTTGTTTACCAGATCGCTCTACAAAGTGCAGATCGTCGAAAATGCAAAAATTGGAAGCACGTTATTGACACTGAGCGCAACTGATTTGGATGAAGGTGTGAATAGTCAGATTGTGTACTCGTTGGCAGAGAAGGGGCATGTAGATCCCCATGACAAATTCTCCCTGAACGAACAAACTGGTGAAATAACAATTAAAGCTGACATTGATTTTGAAGAAAATCAAGCATATGAGATTCGTGTCCAAGCACGAGATAAAGGCACGCCTCCCCGCATTGCACATAGCAAGGTTTTAGTAGAAGTGATTGATGTGAATGATAATTCTCCAGAAATATCTGTATCATCACTTATGAGTCAAGTTAAAGAGGATGCTGAAATAGGTACAGTTGTTGCGTTAGTCACTACAACTGATGAAGATAAAGGCAAAAATGGCCTCACTTCTTGCAGAATTACTGGTTCTGTGCCTTTCAAGTTGAAATCAAACTATAAAAACTATTATTCTTTATTAGTGGACGGGGATCTTGACAGAGAGAGGATCTCTCAGTATAATGTCACTATTACAGCCACTGATGAAGGGACTCCACCTCTCTCAGGTACTAATGTCATTACTATTACTATTTCTGATGTAAATGACAATGCACCTCAATTTCCTGAGCCTGTTATAAATGTTTATGTGAAAGAGAACAGACCAGTGGGCGACGCAATTCATAGAATCACCACTGTTGATGCAGATACAAATGACAATGCAAAACCAACCTACGCTATAGTAAACAGCTTCAATAGTAACATCCCTGTATTATCTATGGTAAATATAAATTCAGATACTGGAGATATTGTTTGCCTTCAATCCTTTAATTATGAGGAAATTAAAACTTTCCAGTTTAAAGTTCAGGCCACAGACTCTGGAGTTCCTCCACTGAGCAGCAACGTGACTGTCAATGTTTTTGTCCTGGATGAGAATGACAACAGTCCGGGGATTCTAGCACCTTATTCTGAACACGGCTCCGTTAACAGTGAGAACATTCCCTACTCTGCTGAAGCAGGATATTTTGTGGCTAAAATCAGGGCTGTGGACGCTGACTCTGGATACAACGCTTTGCTTTCTTATCACATCTCTGAAACGAAAGGAACAAATCTTTTCCGAATCGGAACCAGCACTGGAGAAATCAGGACTAAGAGGAGAATGAGTGACAATGACCTGAAAACTCACCCGTTGCTGGTGTTGGTGTCTGATAACGGAGAACCCTCCCTGACAGCTACTGTGTCTATTGATGTAGTTGTGGTTGAAAACACAGCTGACATCCAGACTCAGTTCAGACATGTGCCCGTGAAGGAGGAGAGCTTCTCTGATTTAAACCTGTATCTGCTGATCGCCATTGCGTCAGTATCAGTGATCTTCCTACTGAGCCTCATCAGTTTAATAGCTGTCAGATGCCACAGGACAGACAGCAGTTTCAGCCGGTACAGCGCCCCAATGATCACCACCCACCCTGACGGGAGCTGGTCTTACTCCAAATCTACTCAGCAGTATGACGTGTGTTTCAGCTCAGACACACTGAAGAGTGACGTAGTGGTTTTCCCCGCACCATATCCACCTCTAGACGGAGAGCTGATCAGTATTAATGGAGGAGACACTTTTGACAGGACTCAAACGTTACCAAACAAGGAAAAGGTATGTTAAGTGCTCTTTGATTTACTGATGTGTTTCGAGATATTTTGTGACATTTTAATCATTTCAATTATCTGGTTATTTCCATTGCCATGAACCTCGTCTGGATGGTGATATGAACTGCAACTGGATTATTTTTTTGTATGAACTTCGGTCGTTTGGGACCACCGTAGATCGTTTGAGTTTGGACATCTATCTAATGACACTTATTTTCAAAATGCGTTTTGTTCTTTTACGTATAATCGACTGTGTTCCATGAGTATAGTTTGTTGTTAAAAATTGCCAAAACCAACTTACATAGACTTTACCTGTCGGATCTGATGTCTGATTTGTCTCTTTAACGATTCCACTGTCCATGGTTCTGAAGTGAAAGCCACTTTTCTTTGTTGTTATGTGGTTTCTGTTATGATTGTGTTGAATCATTTTAAAATCATCTCACATTACAATCCCCTGTGATCACATTTGGTTGTTCTCATAGACTCAGACAAGCTGCTTTGATGATCGTGAAAATGATTTTAATCTCAGTTTACCCATCAAACTACCTTGCATACAGTTTCCTGACATGCATTTCATCTGATTTCCCATTTTCGTGTGGGGCGACACCAAACGGATTGTTTCTAATTGTCGTTTGTACGAATTACACTTTAATTTTTTAAACGTTGTCGTCACTACCTTTTGACACCGGGGCTTCTACAACAAGTCAGTTTATCTTGCTTATTTTTCCTCATCGTGCTTTTTCCCTCCTCATTCCGTTGGGTCTGCTCGTCCCTATAAGGGCGTATACGTTTAACCACGTTGTTTCTGTTTCACGACGTTTTGTTAAAGCAGTTAATGAGTTCAGCTCGTGGGGGCGCTCGAGACCACAGAAAATATGACGTTTAAGCTGGAAAAAACAACCCCTCTGTTCATGAGTCTAAATGTGCTGACGTCGCTTTGTAAGATCTGGGAAACAGACGAATGGAGTCGTGGCGAGAAGGATTGGACCCGGAACACATCTGGATATTTCTTTATTTTTAACGCTGTGGGGATTATACGATGTCACCTCGGATGGGCTCCTTTGGTTTTACGACGATGGCTGCTTTGTCACGATGGGATAAATGGAGGTTTCTCTTCGCTCTGCTTTGTGTGTGCGACTGGTCCGCAGCGCAAATCTCCTACTCTGTTTCAGAAGAGGTGGACAAAGGAACGGTGGTAGGAAACCTCGCTAAAGATTTGAACCTCAACCTGAACGAATTGAAATCCAGGAGTCTTCAAATAAATTCGGAATTTAAAAAGCTCTATTTCCAGGTTGATTTGAAAAACGGATTCTTATTCGTTAACGAGAGGATAGATCGAGAGGAGCTCTGTCCCAACGCGGCGAAGTGCTCTTTAAACATAGAGGCCATACTGAGTCAGCCCCGTGATCTCCATCGAATCGAAATTAATATTATTGATATTAATGACAATTCACCGTCTTTTGATGAGGAAAGGATTGTAATAGAAATGTATGAATCGTCAAACATTGGAGAAAGGTATCCGCTGCCCATAGCGCATGACGCAGACACAGGCAGTAACTCAATAAAGTCTTACAAATTAAGTCCAAATGAACATTTTTCATTGGATGTGCAGAGCAGTGAAGAGAGTTTATCCGCCGAGTTGGTGCTGCAGAAAGCTTTAGATCGAGAGAAACAGGCTGTGATTAGACTAACTCTGACCGCCGTAGACGGAGGGAAACCAGCGAGATCAGGGACATTGCAAATCACCGTTAATGTAATGGACGTAAATGACAATTCGCCTTTGTTTACTCGATCTCTCTACAAAGTGCAGATCGTCGAAAATGCAAAAATTGGAACCACGTTATTGACACTTAACGCAACTGATTTAGATGACGGAGTGAATAGTCAGATTGTGTTCTCGTTTTCAGAAAGAGGGCGTTTCAACCCTGATATGAAATTCGCTCTTAACGAGGAAACTGGTACAATAACAGTTAAGGAAAACATTGATTTTGAAGAAAATCGAGCATATGAGATTCACGTCAAAGCACGAGATAAAGGCACGCCTCCCCGCATTGCACATAGCAAGGTTCTAGTTGAAGTGGTTGATGTAAATGATAATTCTCCAGAAATTTCTGTATCATCACTTATGAGTCTAGTTAAAGAGGATGCTGAAATAGGTACAGTCATAGGTTTGGTGACTATAACAGATAGAGATGGAGGAAAAAATGGAATTGCAAATTGTAGAATTACTGGTTCTGTGCCTTTCAAGCTGAAGTCAAACTATAAAAACTATTATTCTTTATTAGTGGACGGGTCTCTTGACAGAGAGAGGATCTCTCAGTATAATGTCACTATTACAGCAACTGATGAAGGGACTCCACCTCTCTCAGGTACTAATGTCATTACTATTACTATTTCTGATGTAAATGACAATGCACCTCAATTTCCTGAGCCTGTCATAAATGTTTATGTGAAAGAGAACAGACCAGTGGGCGACGCAATTCATAGAATAACCACTGTTGATGCAGATACAAATGACAATGCAAAACCAACCTACGCTATAGTAAACAGCTTCAATAGTAACATCCCTGTATTATCTATGGTAAATATAAATTCAGATACTGGAGATATAGTTTGCCTTCAATCCTTTAATTATGAGGAAATGAAAACTTTCCAGTTTAATGTTCAGGCCACAGACTCTGGAGTTCCTCCACTGAGCAGCAACGTGACTGTCAATGTTTTTATCCTGGATGAGAATGACAACAGTCCGGGGATTCTTGCACCTTATTCTGAACACGGCTCCGTTAACAGTGAGAACATTCCCTACTCTGCTGAAGCAGGATATTTTGTGGCTAAAATCAGGGCTGTGGACGCTGACTCTGGATACAACGCTTTGCTTTCTTATCACATCTCTGAGCCCAAAGGAACAAATCTTTTCCGAATCGGAACCAGCACTGGAGAAATCAGGACTAAGAGGAGAATGAGTGACAATGACCTGAAAACTCACCCGTTGCTGGTGTTGGTGTCTGATAACGGAGAACCCTCCCTGACAGCTACTGTGTCTATTGATGTCGTTGTGGTGGAAAACACAGCTGACATCCAAACTCAGTTCAGACATGTGCCAGTGAAGGAGGAGAGCTTCTCTGATTTAAACCTGTATCTGCTGATCGCCATTGCGTCAGTATCAGTGATCTTCCTACTGAGCCTCATCAGTTTAATAGCTGTCAGATGCCACAGGACAGACAGCAGTTTCAGCAGGTACAGCGCCCCGATGATCACCACCCACCCTGACGGGAGCTGGTCTTACTCCAAATCTACTCAGCAGTATGACGTGTGTTTCAGCTCAGACACACTGAAGAGTGACGTAGTGGTTTTCCCCACACCATATCCACCTGTAGATGGAGAGCTGATCAGTATTAATGGAGGAGACACTTTATGCAGAACTCAGACATTACCCAACACAGAGAAGGTAAGGGAATTCACAACACAAACTTGCTTCAAAATTGATCTTCTTGAACATTTTGCTGGATTGTAAATTACTTCCAGAAATGGCACGGCCATGTAAATAGAAAAATATAAAATATATTTTTACTTTGAACAGTTTAATCTTATCAAAGAATTTATATAATTTGTATTATTTACATCTTCAACTTATTATGAGTCGTACTATACGATTTGTGCTTTAACCAATGTGTTTCCACTGGTATTAACAAACTGTTTTTTTTTCATCACATTTGTTTCACTATGAGTGACATTCAACCTAGGAATGAGCGCCCATGATTCTAATGCACAACCAATAAATGGTTGGTTGCATTTCGATGAAAAATATGTCCTCATCTTGCTCTTCCTAGTACTTTCATTTGGTAGAATATTATGGATCATTCATGACCACCGATATTGAGTTACCGTTTTCTTGTTCGAAATAATAGACTGTCTTGTTCATTTGCTTTCCTTTGTTTGTTGAGTTGTTTTTGGCATGAACAGCAGAGCTGTGTGGAAATTAGTTGCATAATTTCTTACTGGAATAGTGCTGTCCGTGGAGCCGGAACCAAACCTGATTCAAACAATGTTTTCTCTTCAAGCACCAAACTCATCAATCAGTGCGTGATTGGTTATACTTTTTATCTCCTTATTTTTATCATTCCAATTCACAGAATAATATATTTATATTAGTAACGCATTGTCATTGTTTCTCTAGTCAATAAGTGTAAACAATATAAACCTTTCTTCTTGTGGTGGTCTGCAGTTTTGCAAATGAATAATTTGCTGTGATTGCAATTATTTAGTATGTCAGCTATCACACGCACACATATATATATATGGCGAGATTTTTTTTATTTTATGTAATCAGGGGTATAGGCAGCAACAAGACAACGACGGCAGTGGTTCTATTTGTGACTGTCATAAATTTGGTGTTTTCATCTTACTTTTCTGAATGTTCACATTAATATTATACAGTTAAGTTATGCGCGTACTACTTTGCTTTCTGAATATCTGGAGCTTATTTTTATGCATGTGCAAGTACCTGGTTTGGGTTGGCGAGTTACTATTTCTACTCCAATTGGTGGGATTTACCTTTGAACATGTGGTGGCGCCAGAGACCGCGGTAGCAACTGAGTTTCTGAGACGCCTCCTTGCTGCGTAATGATTGGAAGGCGTCAGAAGGCAGCAGATAAGACGAACACTCGGACAGGGCTGTGCCGAGAGGAGGTGCAGCTCGTAAAAGTCGGTATTTTACGGATCTAACATCATCCACCTGGAGTAAATGTCTGCATCTACATATTGCATTTAGACAGTGATGGGGTTCACCGCACAGAAGGATTATGGTTGGATGCGAATCGTCTCGCTGCTCTGTCTCTGTTGCTGTTCTGCGGCTCAGATTTCTTACTCCATTTCGGAGGAGGTGAACAAAGGAACGACAGTCGGACATCTCGCCAAGGATTTGAAGCTCAATGTGAATGAGCTAGAGACCAGACAGCTGCGGATTGTTTCCTCTTACAAGAATAAATACTTTGACGTGGATGTGAAGACCGGACACCTTTTTGTGGCCGACAGAATAGACCGAGAGGAACTGTGCGACGGGTTAGTGAAATGCTCGCTGCAAATACAGGCTTTGTTAAGCAATCCAGTTAAAATACACCGCATTGAGATTAGTATTTTAGATCTAAACGATAATGCACCTACTTTCAGTGAAAATATATTCAATTTCAACATTTCTGAAACTACGAGCACAGGAGAACGATATTTACTTCCAATTGCAGTGGATGCAGACACAGGCAGCAACTCTGTTAAGAGCTACAAGCTGAGCCAAAATGAATATTTCGCCCTCGATGTGCAAAGTGGTGAAGAACAGAGTGTGTCTGCAGAGCTGGTGTTGCAGAAAGCTTTGGATCGAGAGAAACAGTCCCTTATAACACTCACTTTAACTGCTGTAGATGGAGGAAAACCTTTTAAAACAGGGACGTTGCAGGTCACAGTTAATGTGATTGATGTTAATGATAACACACCTTCATTTAGTAAATCATTGTATAAGGCAAGTGTAAAAGAAAATGCTCCATTTGGAACAATGGTGATTCAACTAAACGCTTCAGATTTAGACGAGGGTCTCAACAGTAAACTTGTCTATTCTTTTCTCAAACGTGGTAACATAGATCCCTCAGAAAAATTTGACGTGAATTCACACACAGGAAAAATAACAGTCAAAGGAATCTTGGATCATGAGAAGATGCCTGCATATGAAATACGAGTCCAGGTCAAAGACCAAGGCTTTATTCCTCGCAGTGCACATGGAAAACTTTTGATTGAAATAATTGATGTTAACGACAATGTTCCCGAAATATCGGTGACTTCACTGAAAAATCCAGTAAATGAAAATGCGGATGAGGGAACTGTTGTAGCTTTGGTAACTGTGAACGACAAAGATAGTGGAATGAATGGGGTCAATAAGTGTAAACTAGGTGGCAATGTCCCGTTCAAGCTTGAATCAAACTATAAGAATGATTATTCTTTGGTGGTTGATGGACTCCTAGACAGGGAGAAAGCTGCTCAATATAACATCACAATAACTGCCACTGATGAAGGGAGTCCTTCCCTTTCCAGCACCAGTTTCTTGATGGTTTATATTTCTGATGTCAATGACAACGCACCGCACTTTGCAGATTCTCTAATAAATGCTTATGTGAAGGAGAACAGTGAAGTAGAAGTTATTTATACTGTCAGTGCATTCGACCCAGATTCAGATGAAAATGCAAAAGTAACCTATTCTTTGTTAAATAGTTACCCGCAAAATATTCCGATATTGTCAGCTATAAGTATTAACTCAGAGACTGGAGATTTAGTCACTCTGCAATCTTTTAATTTTGAACAGATCAAAACGTTTAGTTTTAAAGTTCAGGCCACAGACTCTGGAGTTCCTCCACTGAGCAGCAACGTGACCGTGAATGTTTTTATCCTGGATGAGAATGACAACAGTCCGGGGATTCTAGCACCTTATTCTGAACACGGCTCCGTTAACAGTGAAAACATTCCCTACTCTGCTGAAGCAGGATATTTTGTGGCTAAAATCAGGGCTGTGGACGCTGACTCTGGATACAACGCTTTGCTTTCTTATCACATCTCTGAGCCCAAAGGAACAAATCTTTTCCGAATCGGAACCAGCACTGGAGAAATCAGGACTAAGAGGAGAATGAGTGACAATGACCTGAAGACTCACCCATTGCTGGTGTTGGTGTCTGATAACGGAGAACCCTCCCTGACAGCTACTGTGTCTATTGATGTAGTTGTGGTTGAAAACACAGTTGACATCCAGACTCAGTTCAGACATGTGCCCGTGAAGGAGGAGAGCTTCTCTGATTTAAACCTGTATCTGCTGATCGCCATTGCGTCAGTATCAGTGATCTTCCTACTGAGCCTCATCAGTTTAATAGCTGTCAGATGCCACAGGACAGACAGCAGTTTCAACAGGTACAGCGCCCCGATGATCACCACCCACCCTGACGGGAGCTGGTCTTACTCCAAATCTACGCAGCAGTATGACGTGTGTTTCAGCTCAGACACACTGAAGAGTGACGTAGTGGTTTTCCCCGCACCATATCCACCTCTAGATGGAGAGTTAATCAGTATTAATGGAGGAGACACTTTTGACAGGACTCAAACGTTACCTAACAAGGAAAAGGTATGTTAAGTGCTATTTGATTAATGCCATGTTTTTATTGAAATATTATTTTGTGACATTTTAATAAGTTGAATTATGTTGTTATTTTCTTTGCCATGAACCTCGTCTGGATGGTGATATAAACCACAACTGGATTAATTTTAGCATGAATATATTTTTTGGGGGTTCACCAAAGACGGTTTGAGTTTGGACAAAAGCCCAATGCCATTTTTTTCCAAATGCATTTTGTTCTTTTACAGATAATATTTTGTGTTAAAACTTACATAAACCAACTAACACTTTACCTGTCGGATCCAATGTCTGATTTGTTTGTTTAGCCATGTCACTGTCCATGATTCTGAAGTTTCTTTGTTGTTAAGTGGTTTGTCTTGATTGTATTGACCATCATCTTAAAAATCATCTCATTACAATCCCCTGTGATCGATTGCATTGGGTAGTTCTTTAGACGAGAACAATCTGCTTTGAAAAGGAGGGTGAGGGTGAAAAGGATTTTAATCTCAGCTTACCCATCTATCTATCTTGCATACGTTTTCCTGACATGCATTTTATCTGATTTCTCATGTATCGTGTGGGGCGGCACCAAACGGATTGTTTATAATTCTCGTTTGTACGAATTACACTTGAATTTTTTAAACGTTGTCGTCACTACCTTTTGACACCGGGGCTTTTACAACAAGGCAGTTTATCTTGCTTATTTTTCCTCATCGTGTTTTCTTTTCCCTCCTCATTCCGTTGGGTCTGCTCGTCCCTATAAGGGCGTATACGTTTAACCACGTTGTTTCTGTTTCACGACGTTTTGTTAAAGCAGTTAATGGTGTTCACCTCGTGGGGGCGCTTGAGACCACAGAAAATATGACGTTTAAACTGGAAAAAACAACCCCTCTGTTCATGAGTCTAAATCAGCTGACGTCGCTTTGTAAGATCTGGGAAACAGACGAATGGAGTCGTGGCGAGAAGGATTGGACCCGGAACACATCTGGATATTTCTTTATTTTTAACGCTGTGGGGATTATATGATTTCATCTCGGATCATCTCCTTTGGTTTTTCGGCTATGGCTGCTTTGTCACGATGGGATAAATGGAGGTTTCTCTTCGCTCTGCTTTGTGTGTGCGACTGGTCCGCAGCGCAGATCTCCTACTCGGTTTCAGAAGAGGTGGACAAAGGAACGGTGGTCGGAAACCTCGCTAAAGATTTGAACCTCAAACTGAACGAATTTAAATCCAGGACCCTACAAATAAATTCGGGATTCAAAAAGGTATATTTCCAGGTTGATTTGAAAAACGGATTCTTATTCGTTAACGAGAGGATAGATCGAGATGAGCTCTGTCCCAACGCGGTGAAGTGCTCTTTAAACATAGAGGCCATACTGAGTCAGCCCCGTGATCTCCATCGAATCGAAATTAATATTATTGATATTAATGACAATTTACCTTCTTTTGATGAGGATAATAAGATAATCGAAATGTCCGAGTCTTCATACCTCGGAGAAAGGTATCCGCTGCCTACAGCGCATGACGCAGACACAGGCAGTAACTCAATAAAGTCTTACAAATTGAGTCCAAATGAACATTTTTCATTGGATGTGCAGAGCAGTGAAGAGAGTTTATCCGCCGAGTTGGTGCTGCAGAAAGCTTTAGATCGAGAGAAACAGGCTGTGATTAGACTAACTCTGACCGCCGTAGACGGAGGAAAACCAGCGAGATCAGGGACATTGCAAATCACAGTTAATGTAATGGACGTCAATGACAATTCGCCTTTGTTTACCAGATCGCTCTACAAAGTGCAGATCGTCGAAAATGCAAAAATTGGAACCACGTTATTGACACTGAGCGCAACTGATTTAGATGACGGAGTGAATAGTCAGATCGTGTACTCGTTTGCAGAAAGAGGGCGTTTCAACCCTGATATTAAATTCGCCCTTAACGAGGAAACTGGTACAATAACAGTCAAGGAAAACATTGATTTTGAAGAAAATCGAGCGTATGAGGTTCGTGTCCAAGCACGAGATAAAGGCACGCCTCCCCGCATTGCACATAGCAAGGTTCTAGTAGAAGTGATTGATGTAAATGATAATTCTCCAGAAATATCTGTATCATCACTTATGAGTCTTGTTAAAGAGGATGCTGAAGTAGGTACAGTCATAGGTTTGGTGACTATAACAGATAGAGATGGAGGAAAAAATGGACTTGCAAATTGTAGAATTACTGGTTCTGTGCCTTTCAAGCTGAAATCGAACTACAAAAACTATTATTCTTTATTAGTGGACGGGTCTCTTGACAGAGAGAGGATCTCTCAGTATAATGTCACTATTACAGCCACTGATGAAGGGACTCCACCTCTCTCAGGTACTAATGTCATTACTATTACTATTTCTGATGTAAATGACAATGCACCTCAATTTCCTGAGCCTGTCATAAATGTTTATGTGAAAGAGAACAGACCAGTGGGCGACGCAATTCATAGAATAACCACTGTTGATGCAGATACAAATGACAATGCAAAACCAACCTACGCTATAGTAAACAGCTTCAATAGTAACATCCCTGTATTATCTATGGTAAATATAAATTCAGATACTGGAGATATAGTTTGCCTTCAATCCTTTAATTATGAGGAAATGAAAACTTTCCAGTTTAATGTTCAGGCCGCAGACTCTGGAGTTCCTCCACTGAGCAGCAACGTGACTGTGAATGTTTTTATCCTGGATGAGAATGACAACAGTCCGGGGATTCTAGCACCTTATTCTGAACACGGCTCCGTTAACAGTGAGAACATTCCCTACTCTGCTGAAGCAGGATATTTTGTGGCTAAAATCAGGGCTGTGGACGCTGACTCTGGATACAACGCTTTGCTTTCTTATCACATCTCTGAGCCCAAAGGAACAAATCTTTTCCGAATCGGAACCAGCACTGGAGAAATCAGGACTAAGAGGAGAATGAGTGACAATGACCTGAAAACTCACCCGTTGGTGGCCTTGGTTTCTGATAACGGAGAACCCTCCCTGACAGCTACTGTGTCTATTGATGTAGTTGTTGTTGAAAACACAGCTGACATCCAGACTCAGTTCAGACATGTGCCCGTGAAGGAGGAGAGCTTCTCTGATTTAAACCTGTATCTGCTGATCGCCATTGCGTCTGTATCAGTGATCTTCCTACTGAGCCTCATCAGTTTAATAGCTGTCAGGTGCCACAGGACAGACAGCAGTTTCAACAGGTACAGCGCCCCAATGATCACCACCCACCCTGACGGGAGCTGGTCTTACTCCAAATCTACTCAGCAGTATGACGTGTGTTTCAGCTCAGACACACTGAAGAGTGACGTAGTGGTTTTCCCCGCACCATATCCACCTGTAGATGGAGAGCTGATCAGTATTAATGGAGGAGACACTTTTAGCAGAACTCAGACTTTACCCAACACAGAGAAGGTAAGGGAATGCACAACACAAATATCCTTCTAAATTGATCTTGAACTTTTTGCTACACAGTAACCTACTACCAGGAAATGTCATGGCCGTGAATATAAAAAAATATAAAATTAATTTTTACTTGGAACGTTTTAATCTCATCAAAGTATTTCGATCATTTTTTTATTACATGTTCAACGGATTAAGAGTCTTACTATACCATTTGTGCTTTAACCAATGTTTTTCCATGGTTATGAACAAACAGTTTTTTTTTCATCCCATTTGTTTAACCTTGAATGACATTCGACCTCGGAATAAGAGCCCATGATTTTATTGCACTACCAAGCAACGGTTGGATCTGTTTCAGTGAAAATCACATCTTCATCTTGCTCTTCCTAGTACTTTAATTTTGTAGAATACTATGGAACATTCATGACCATCAATATTGAAATACTGTTTTCTTCTACCAAATAATATACTGTTTTGTTAATTTGCTTTTCTTAGTTTGTTGAGTTGTTTGTGGCATGAAGAGCAGAGCTGTTGGGAAATTAGTTCTTTGCTTTATTTCTTCCCGGAACAGTGCTGTCCGTGGTGCCGAAACCAAACCTGATTCAAACAAAGTTTTTTCTTTAACCACCAAACTTATTAACCAGTGCGTGGTTAGCTATACATTTTAACTTATTTTTTTCTCATTCCAATTCACAGAATAATTTATTTAGATTAGGAAGGCGTTGTCATTGTTTCTCTAGTAAATAAGTGTAAACAGTGTTAAAATCCTCTTTCTTATATTGGTCTGCGACTTTGCAAATTGACAGATTGCTGTGAATGCAATTTTATATATAAATATATAATTCGCTGTGGCGAGATTCATGTTATCGGGGGTTTAGGCAGCGACACGAACACTGTGCAACTATGTGGTTGTTTTGGTGACTGTCTACCCTACTTAAATGTGATGTTTTCAACTAACTTTTCTGAATGTTTACATTAACATTATCCAGTTAAGTAAGGTGCATGTTAATTTGCTTTCTGAATATCGAGACATTTTCAATGCATGTGCCTGTAGGTGGTTTTGGTTGGCGAGTTACTACTTCTCCTCCGATCGGTGGGATTTGCCTTTGAACATGTGGTGGCGCCAGAGACCACGGTAGCAACTGAATTTCTGAGACGCCTCCTTGCTGCATAATGATTGGAAGGCGTCACAAGGCAGCAGATAAGATGAACCCTCCGACCGCGCTGTACCGAGAGGAGATGCAGCTCGTAGAAATCGTTATTTTACGGATCTAAAATCATCCACCTGGAGTAAATGTCTGCATCTAGATATTACATTTAGACAGTGATGGGGTTCACCGCACAGAAGGATTATGGTTGGATGCGAATCGTCTCGCTGCTCTGTCTCTGTTGCTGTTCTGCGGCTCAGATTTCTTACTCCATTTCGGAGGAGGTGAACAAAGGAACGACAGTCGGACATCTCGCCAAGGATTTGAAGCTCAATGTGAATGAGCTAGAGACCAGGCAGCTGCGGATTGTTTCCTCTTACAAGAATAAATACTTTGACGTGGATGTGAAGACCGGACACCTTGTTGTTGCCGACAGAATAGACCGAGAGGAACTGTGCGACGGGTTAGTGAAATGCTCGCTGCAAATACAGGCTTTGTTAAGCAATCCAGTTAAAATACACCGCATTGAGATTAGTATTTTAGATATAAACGATAATGCACCTACTTTCAGTGAAAAATCAGTCTCCATGAACATTTCTGAATCGGTCTCACCAGGAGAACAATATTTAATTCCAATAGCAGTGGATACAGACACAGGCAGCAACTCTGTTAAGAGCTACAAGCTGAGCCAAAATGAACATTTCACCCTCGATGTGCAAAGTGGTGAAGAACAGAGTGTGTCTGCAGAGCTGGTGTTGCAGAAAGCTTTGGATCGAGAGAAACAGTCGCTTATAACACTCACTTTAACTGCTGTAGACGGAGGAAAACCAGCAAAATCCGGAACAATGCAGGTCATTGTTAATGTCATGGATGCTAATGACAACACTCCTACATTTAGTAAATCATTGTATAAGGCAAGTGTCGATGAAAATGCTGCATTTGGAACAATGGTGATGCAACTAAACGCTTCAGATTTAGACGAGGGTCTCAACAGTAAACTTGTTTATTCTTTTATAAAACGTGGTAACATAGATCCCTCAGATATTTTTGACATAAATTCATATACAGGAGAAATTAGAGTGAAGGGCGTATTGGATCATGAGAAGATTCCTGCATATGAAATACGAGTTCAGGTCAAAGACCAAGGCTCTTTTCCTCGTAGCACCCATAGTAAACTATTGATAGAAGTAATAGATGTTAACGACAATGCTCCTAAAATATCTGTGACATCGTTGAGGAATCCAGTCAATGAAAATGCAGAAAAGGGAACAGTTATAGCTTTGGTAACTGTAAGCGATAAAGATAGTGGAATGAATGGGGTCAATAAGTGTAAACTTGGTGGCAATGTCCCATTCAAGCTTGAATCAAACTATAAGAATGATTATTCTTTGGTGGTTGATGGACTCCTAGACAGGGAGAAAGCTTCTCAATATAACGTCACAATAACTGCCATTGATGAAGGGAGTCCTCCTCTCTCCAGCACCAGTTTATTGATGGTTTATATTTCTGATGTCAATGACAACGCCCCGCACTTCCCAGATTCCGTAATAAATGCTTATGTGAAGGAGAATAGAGATGTTGAAATTATTCATACTGTAAGCGCGTTGGACCCAGATTCAGATGAAAATGCAAAAGTAACCTATTCTTTGTTAAATACTTCTCCACAAAATATTCCGATATTGTCAGCTATAAGTATTAACTCAGAGACTGGAGATTTAGTCACTCTGCAATCGTTTAATTTTGAAGAGCTCAAAACGTTTAGTTTTAAAGTCCAGGCCACAGACTCGGGAGTTCCTCCACTGAGCAGCAACGTGACTGTGAATGTTTTTATCCTGGATGAGAATGACAACAGTCCGGGGATTCTAGCACCTTATTCTGAACACGGCTCCGTTAACAGTGAAAACATTCCCTACTCTGCTGAAGCAGGATATTTTGTGGCTAAAATCAGGGCTGTGGACGCTGACTCTGGATACAATGCTTTGCTTTCTTATCACATCTCTGAGCCCAAAGGAACAAATCTTTTCCGAATCGGAACCAGCACCGGAGAAATCAGGACTAAGAGGAGAATGAGTGACAATGACCTGAAGACTCACCCATTGCTGGTGTTGGTGTCTGATAACGGAGAACCCTCCCTGACAGCTACTGTGTCTATTGATGTAGTTGTGGTGGAAAACACAGCTGACATCCAAACTCCGTTCAGACATGTGCCTGTGAAGGAGGAGAGCTTCTCTGATTTAAACCTGTATCTGCTGATCGCCATTGCGTCAGTATCAGTGATCTTCCTACTGAGCCTCATCAGTTTAATAGCTGTCAGATGCCACAGGACAGACAGCAGTTTCAGCAGGTACAGCGCCCCAATGATCACCACCCACCCTGACGGGAGCTGGTCTTACTCCAAATCTACTCAGCAGTATGACGTGTGTTTCAGCTCAGACACACTGAAGAGTGACGTAGTGGTTTTCCCCGCACCATATCCACCTGTAGATGGAGAACTGATCAGTATCAATGGAGGAGACACTTTTAGCAGAACTCAGACTTTACCCAACACAGAAAAGGTAAGGGAATGTAAAACACAAATCATAATCTTATTTCTGTTTTCTTTAACTTTTTGTGAGATTGTAAATCACTTCCAGAATATAGAAAAATATTTGAAAACAAATGTGCTACTTCAGCGGTTTCATCCGATCATCCAAGTATTTATATCGTTCATATCAATTACATGTTCAACTTATGTTCAGTCTTTACCTTCTGACTTTGGCTTTAACCAATGTTTTTCCTTTGTTATGAACAAACAGGTTTTATTCATCACAATTGTTATCCATTATTGACATTCAAACTTGGAATCAAAATGGGAGCCTATCATTCTCATACACGACCATGAAATGGTTGGTTGCATTTCAGTGAAAAACATATCCTCATCTTGCTCTTACTCGTAGTTTAATTTAGTTGACTATTCTGGAACTTGTTTTTTTTCCATTTCAAACCATCTCATGTATTAGACCATCAATATTGAGATACAGCTTTCTTGCACTCAACAATCGACTGTTTTGTTAATTTGCTTTCCTTAATATTTTGAGTTCATTTGTGGCATGAACAGCGCAGCTGTTGGGAAATTAGTTATTTGCTTCATTTCTTACTGGGATGCTTCTGTCCATGGTCCTGAAACCAAACCCGATTCAAACAAAGTTTTCGCTTTAAGCACCAAACTCATCAATCAGCGTTTATTTGGTAAAAGTTTAAACTTATTTTTCTCATTCCAATTCACAGAGTAATATTTTTCTCGGATATTAGTAACGCCTTGTCATTGTTTCTTGAGTAAGTAAGTGTAAACAGTGTAAACTTTATTCTTTCTTAAATTGGTCTGCAGCTTTGCAAAGGAATAGTTTGCTGGCAATGCAATTGATAAAGAGTGCTTATATATATATACATACACACACACACACACACACACACACACATACACATACACATACACATACACACACACACACATTTTATCTAATTAGGGGTTTAGGCAGCAACATGACAACGGTGCCAGTGGTTCTTGGTGTTTTCATCATACTTTTCTGAATGTTTACATTAACATTATCCAGTCAAGTAAGGTACATATTACTTTGCTTTCTGAATATCTAGAGCGTTTTTAATGGATGTGCCTGTAGGTGGTTTTGGTTGGCGAGTTTCTATTTCTCCTCCGATTGTTGGGATTTAGCTTTGAACATGTGGTGGCGCCAGAGACCACAGTAGCAACTGACGCCTCCTTGCTGCATAATGATTGGAAGGCGTCACAAGGCAGCAGATAAGACGAACACTCGGACCGCGCTGTGCCGAGAGGAGACGCAGCTCGTAGAAATCGGTATTTTGCGGATCTAACATCATCCACCTGGAGTAAATGTCTGCATCTACATATTGCATTTAGACAGTGATGGGGTTCACCGCACAGAAGGATTATGGTTGGATGCGAATCGTCTCGCTGCTCTGTCTCTGTTGCTGTTCTGCGGCTCAGATTTCTTACTCCATTTCGGAGGAGGTGAACAAAGGAACGACAGTCGGACATCTCGCCAAGGATTTGAAGCTCAATGTGAATGAGCTAGAGACCAGACAGCTGCGGATTGTTTCCTCTTACAAGAATAAATACTTTGACGTGGATGTGAAGACCGGACACCTTTTTGTGGCCGACAGAATAGACCGAGAGGAACTGTGCGACGGGTTAGTGAAATGCTCGCTGCAAATACAGGCTTTGTTAAGCAATCCAGTCAGTATACACCGCATTGAGATTAATATTTTAGATATAAACGATAATGCACCTACTTTCAGTGAAAACTCAGTCCATTTGAACATTTCTGAATCTGTGTCACCAGGAGAACGATATTTACTTCCAATAGCAGTGGATACAGACACAGGCAGCAACTCTGTTAAGAGCTACAAGCTGAGCCAAAATGAACATTTCACCCTCGATGTGCAAAGTGGTGAAGAACAGAGTGTGTCTGCAGAGCTGGTGTTGCAGAAAGCTTTGGATCGAGAGAAACAGTCGCTAATAACAGTCACTTTAACTGCTGTAGATGGAGGAAAACCACTAAAATCCGGAACAATGCAGGTCATTGTTAATGTGATGGATGTTAATGATAACACACCTACATTCAGTAAATCATTGTATAAGGCAAGTGTAGATGAAAATGCTCCGTTTGGAACAATGGTGATTCAACTAAACGCGTCAGATTTAGACGAGGGTCTCAACAGTAAACTTGTCTATTCTTTTCTCAAACGTGGTCACCAAGACCCTGCAGATATTTTCGCCATGAATTCAAACACAGGAGAAATTAGAGTGAAGGGCACATTGGATCATGAAAAGATTCCTGCATATGAAATACGAGTTCAGGTCAAAGACCAAGGCGCTTCTCCTCGTAGTGCTTATGTTAAATTATTGATAGAAGTCATTGACGTCAACGACAATGTTCCTGAAATATCTCTGACTTCACTGAGGAACCCAGTGAAAGAAAATGCAGAAAAGGGAACAGTTGTAGCTTTGGTAACTGTAAGCGATAAAGATAGTGGAATGAACGGGGTCAATAAGTGTAAACTTGGTGGCGATGTCCCATTTAAACTCGAATCAAACTATAAGAATGATTATTCTTTGGTGGTTGATGGACTCCTAGACAGGGAGAAAGCTTCTCAATATAACGTCACAATATCTGCCATTGATGAAGGGAGTCCTCCTCTCTCCAGCACCAGTTTATTGATGGTTTATATTTCTGATGTCAATGACAACGCCCCGCACTTCCCAGATTCCATAATAAATGTTTATGTGAAGGAGAATAGTGATGTAGAAGTTATTTATACAGTAAGTGCATTCGACCCAGATTCAGATGAAAATGCAAAAGTAACCTATTCTTTGTTAAATAGTTCCCCGCAAAATATTCCAATATTGTCAGCTATAAGTATTAACTCAGAGACAGGAGATTTAGTCACTCTGCAATCGTTTAATTTTGAACAGATTAAAACGTTTAGTTTTAAAGTTCAGGCCACAGACTCTGGAGTTCCTCCACTGAGCAGCAACGTGACTGTGAATGTTTTTATCCTGGATGAGAATGACAACAGTCCGGGGATTCTAGCACCTTATTCTGAACACGGCTCCGTTAACAGTGAGAACATTCCCTACTCTGCTGAAGCAGGATATTTTGTGGCTAAAATCAGGGCTGTGGACGCTGACTCTGGATACAACGCTTTGCTTTCTTATCACATCTCTGAGCCCAAAGGAACAAATCTTTTCCGAATCGGAACCAGCACTGGAGAAATCAGGACTAAGAGGAGAATGAGTGACAATGACCTGAAAACTCACCCGTTGGTGGTATTGGTGTCTGATAACGGAGAACCCTCCCTGACAGCTACTGTGTCTATTGATGTAGTTGTGGTGGAAAACACAGCTGACATCCAGACTCAGTTCAGACATGTGCCCGTGAAGGAGGAGAGCTTCTCTGATTTAAACCTGTATCTGCTGATCGCCATTGCGTCAGTATCAGTGATCTTCCTACTGAGCCTCATCAGTTTAATAGCTGTCAGATGCCACAGGACAGACAGCAGTTTCAGCAGGTACAGCGCCCCAATGATCACCACCCACCCTGACGGGAGCTGGTCTTACTCCAAATCTACTCAGCAGTATGACGTGTGTTTCAGCTCAGACACACTGAAGAGTGATGTAGTGGTTTTCCCCGCACCATATCCACCTGTGGATGGAGAGCTGATCAGTATTAATGGAGGAGACACTTTTAGCAGGACTCAGACTTTACCCAATTCAGAAAAGGTAAGAAAACAAAATGACCCACTTTACAACTATTTCAATGTCAAGACTGTTTTAAAAGGTTAAAATTAATGCATAAACTACATCAAATAATGTTCTTATTTTCCTCAGATGAACAGTAGCAAATTAAATAATCATCATGTCATCAGGTTGTTTTCCTTCTACCCAGTGTTTGGAATTTGAGATTCGATCCTGCTTTCTGTGTTTCTAACCTCTTTGAATTCGTTTTCCGCTTTAACCGTGTGTTATATAGGCCATAAACTGAGCAAGATATAATTTTTCCATCACTTTGTTCAAGTGTGGGTTTTACAATATCATTACTCGTGGTGTGGTGTTATTTATACCTAATTTAAGGTTGTTAACGAAAGTTGCTTAGTGGCTCATAAATCAAAGATTTTATATAATATACACATCTCCTTTCTTTGTCCTCAAATTTAGTAAGGGGTTTGCTGACCGTCTTCTGATTGGTTGATTAGATAACATGTCAGATATAGTGAAAAATAACAAGCAAAAGTTGCGTTGTGCTTGATTTTGAGTGTGACGGAATTAAGAAAGACTTTCTTAGTGTTTTCCCCCTGCATCCAAAGTGGCCCATCCACCATATTTCGAACCCTTTTTTTCCACTATTATCCAAACTAGTCCTTCACTTAAACACGAGGTGTCACTGGAGACCACCCATTGGAGGGCTTGCCTTTATTTATTCACGTGTTGCTCCCAAAACTCCACCTTCATTTACGTAGAGCCGCGGCGTCACAGTCCGAGTGCTTTGTCTCGAGGTGGATCCAGCGCGACGGGCTGTCGTCGGCACATCCGTACATCGGCGCAAATGGATTATTGTTCCCAGGGATTGCGTGTGTCGGCCTGCGAATGAAGTCTGGTCGTTTCGATTTGCTTTCCCGAACACCGCGATGGGTCGTCGACAGAACGCAGAACTCGACTGGATCGTATGCGCCGTTCTTCTTTGTCTTTCTGAAAGGTGCACGTCTCAAATAGCCTATTCTGTTTCCGAAGAGGTGGACAAAGGCGCCGTGGTCGGAAATCTGGCAAAGGATCTAAACATTAAAACGCAGGAGCTACGGGATCGGGACCTGCGGATCGTGTCGGCGTACAGTAAGACGTATTTCGACGTGAATTTAAGAACGGGGGCCCTGTTCGTTAACGACAGACTCGACAGAGAGGAGCTTTGTCCCAATTTACTGAAATGTTCCCTCAACGTGGAAGCCCTGTTGAGTCACCCCGTGTCTTTGCATCGCGTCGAAATCAACGTCGGCGATATAAATGACAATTCCCCGTCTTTCCCCGAGCCAACTACTGTGTTCAACATCTCTGAATCTTCATCCGCCGGGGAGCGATACCCCCTTCCGACGGCTTACGATGCAGATACCGGCGGTAACTCGGTGAAGAGCTACAAGATCAGTCCTAACGAGCATTTTTCCCTGGATGTGCATGGAGAGAACAGTGTGTCTGCTGAGTTGGTCCTGCAGAAAGCCTTAGACCGGGAGAAACAGCCTGTCATCAAACTAACCCTGACGGCTGCGGACGGAGGAAAGCCTGCCAGGTCCTGCACGTTAGAGATTATTGTGAACGTAATAGATGCAAATGATAACATACCGGCTTTTAGCCAGTCCCTTTACATGGTCCGTGTTAACGAAAATACACCCTTAGGTACAACAGTACTAAAACTGATTGCGAGCGATTTAGACGAAGGACTTAATGCGGAGATTCGATTTTCTTTTACGAAACAGGGAAATATTCATTCTACTAAGAAATTCGTAGTTAATACCCAAACTGGTGACATTGTTATTAGGGAAAATTTGGATTACGAGGAAAACACCGCATATGAATTGCGTGTGCAAGCCACGGACACGGGCCACTCCCCCCGCAGTGGCTACTCAAAAGTGTTAATTGATGTCGTTGATGTGAACGACAATGCTCCGGAAATCTCCCTGACGTCACTCTCGAGTTTAGTCAAGGAAGATGCCGAGATCGGGACGGTGGTCGCGTTAGTCACCGTCACCGACAAGGACGGTGGGGAAAATGGTGTTACGAACTGTAAACTCGCAGACTCGTCGGTGCCTTTCACGCTGAAGTTAAATTACAAGAGCTACTATTCATTGGTCGTGGGTGAGAGTCTTGACCGAGAGAGCGCTTCCCAGTATGACGTCACCATCGTTGCCGCCGATGGGGGAGCGCCGCCGCTGTCCAGCACCAGCGTTTACGCCGTGCACGTTTCCGACGTGAACGACAACGCTCCCCGTTTCCCCGTGGCCAACGTGAGTGTTTACGTGGAGGAGAACCTTCCGATTGGGGAAATCGTGAAAAGAATATCTGCAGATGATGCCGACATTGATGGAAATGCAAAGGTGTCGTATTCGTTAATGGAGAGTTCCGTGAAAGTTTTCCCGGCATCCTCTGTTTTGAGCATTAATTCGGAAACTGGAGATATTATGACTTTGCAGTCGTTCAACTATGAAGAGTTGAAAACCTTCCAGTTTAAAGTCCAGGCCACAGACTCTGGAGTTCCTCCACTGAGCAGCAACGTGACCGTGAATGTTTTTATCCTGGATGAGAATGACAACAGTCCGGGGATTCTAGCACCTTATTCTGAACACGGCTCCGTTAACAGTGAGAACATTCCCTACTCTGCTGAAGCAGGATATTTTGTGGCTAAAATCAGGGCTGTGGACGCTGACTCTGGATACAACGCTTTGCTTTCTTATCACATCTCTGAGCCCAAAGGAACAAATCTTTTCCGAATCGGAACCAGCACTGGAGAAATCAGGACTAAGAGGAGAATGAGTGACAACGACCTGAAGACTCACCCGTTGCTGGTGTTGGTGTCTGATAACGGAGAACCCTCCCTGACAGCTACTGTGTCTATCGATGTAGTTGTGGTGGAAAACACAGCTGACATCCAGACTCAGTTCAGACATGTGCCCGTGAAGGAGGAGAGCTTCTCTGATTTAAACCTGTATCTGCTGATCGCCATTGCGTCAGTATCAGTGATCTTCCTACTGAGCCTCATCAGTTTAATAGCTGTCAGATGCCACAGGACAGACAGCAGTTTCAGCAGGTACAGCGCCCCGATGATCACCACCCACCCTGACGGGAGCTGGTCTTACTCCAAATCTACTCAGCAGTATGACGTGTGTTTCAGCTCAGACACACTGAAGAGTGACGTAGTGGTTTTCCCCGCACCATATCCACCTGTAGATGGAGAGTTAATCAGTATTAATGGAGGAGACACTTTAAACAGGACTCAGACTTTACCTAACAAAGATAAGGTAAGAACATCGTCATCTTAAGTAGTTTAGAGTTGTAAAAACGGTCCTTGTTGGTTTTGAAGCAACGCATTGCCACCAACGAAAAGATGTGCTCTGTCCACGGTGCTGAAAGGTACATTTTATTCGAGTACTTAGAAAATAATGGTATTTGCAAAGTTTTAAGATATTTTCTAATGTTTGTTAATACTACTCAGAAAATATGCAAAGTAAGGATTTTTGGGGGTTTCTCAAGGTTCTAATTGTGATTGTTTTTTTTGTTGTGGTTGTTTTTGGAGCTATGACAGCCGTAATGTTTGCTGCCAAATCGCATTTTGGAAAGCAGCTGCAGCGATGTTGTGTTGTGTGTTGTTATTTGAACACTTAAGAAAACTGATTTTGTTCACTATGACTTTTCTTTAGCTTTAGTGACGCGTGACCAAAAAAAAATCATTGTATTATTTTTATTTGTTTTTTTGTGATTCGAATTATTTCGATTCTAACGTTATATTTTAGTATTTTTTTGACCATTTCTAATTGAGATTTAAAATACCTTTTGCAAAAGAGACCTGGCCAAACAACAGACATTTTAATAAATTATATATGTATATATATATATATATATATATATACAGTTTATTTGAGAACATATAAACAGTATAATTGAACATTAATTCTAATGTTTTATATATATATATATATATATATAAAGGGGCAGTATAATATAACAGTTATACTTTGGGAAGTGGAAAATATGGAAGTATAACCTCGGAGGTAAAACAATTGCAATCTCATTAGCCATATATATATATATATATATATATATATATATATATATATATATATATATTTGTTTATTCATTTATTTATTTTTAACCACCTTAACTTAAACTCAGGTGAATTTTGAGCTTGAATCCCACTATCCACGGTGTTGATTTTACTGGATATGATATATAAGGCTTTTTCAGGTGGGTTTTGTGCAGGCATGTGAAACAAACACAAGATGTCGCATGAGGCCTAGGCAATCCCGAAGCCCCTCCTTTTGAAACGAGGAATAATAACGTCACAGCCTCATATGCATCTTCAAGCAATCCGTTTCTAGATCATTTGGTGAAAGGGACCGGGCATTGTCACGGACAAGATGGATTATTAGACCTTTTTTTTAGCTATACGTTTGGATTTCCTATCCATTTCGTGGACAGAAATGGGCCGTGCCCATGACAGAGGGAGCGTTTTGTTCGTGCTCGTCCAAGTGCTTTGTCTGCCCAAGTGGGCTACCGCTCAGCTGTCCTATAGCGTGTCCGAAGAATTGGACAAAGGGACGGTTGTGGGAAATCTCGCCAAGGACTTAAACTTTAATACACAGGAACTGCAGTCGAGGGGTCTCCGGCTTGTGTCTGGCTACAGTAAGGAATATTTCGTTGCAAATGTGAAAACGGGCGTTTTGTCTGTCAGCGAGAGAATAGACAGAGAGACGCTTTGCCCCGACGAGGCGAAGTGCACCTTAAAGATACAGGCTGTGCTGAGCGACCCGACGAATCTTTACCGAATAGAGATCAATGTGCGGGATATAAATGACAACGCACCCGTGTTTCTCGAACAAAATCACGTATTTAACATCTCTGAGTCCTCCTCAGTGGGAGAGCGGTATCCTCTCCCATCCGCGGTCGACCCAGACGTCGGCAGCAACGCGGTGCACAGCTACAAACTGAATCAGAACGCATATTTCTCCCTGGACGTGCAGGGCAGCGGGGAGCAGAGTGTCTCTTCCGAGTTGATGCTTAAAAAAGCATTAGACCGAGAGAAAGAGCCGGTGATCACATTGACTCTGACCGCTGTGGATGGAGGAAAACCCGTCAAAACGGGGACTCTGCAGATCACAGTCAATGTAATAGACGCTAATGATAACGTGCCTGCGTTCAGTAAAACTCTGTATAAGGTGCGCGTTAACGAAAACGTGCCGCTCGGTGCAACTATTCTAAAGCTGGATGCCACGGATTTAGACGAAGGGTTAAATGGTGAACTTGTATACGCATTCATGAAGCGTGGGAATGCGGATTATTTTGATAAATTCGACATTAACGCACAAAGCGGCGAAGTGACGGTAAAAAACGGCTTGGACCACGAGAAAAGCGCGGCGTATGAAATCCGTGTGCAGGCCACGGACCAAGGCACGTCTCCACGCAGCGGCTACTCCAAAGTGTTGGTGGAAGTGGTCGACGTAAACGATAATGCCCCCGAAATATCAATCACACCGATGAACAGCCCGTTAAAGGAGGACGCGGACGTGGGCACGGTTGTCGCGTTAGTGAACGTGCTCGACAGAGACGGTGGAAAGAATGGGCGGACGGATTGTAAGATCCTCGGGTCAGTGCCGTTCAAGCTGCAGTTGAATTACAAAAATGACTATTCTATATTGGTCGGGGGGTCGCTCGACAGAGAAGTCACCTCTCAGTACAACATCACCGTCGCAGCGGTGGACGACGGAACGCCGCCTCTCTCGAGCACGAGCATTGTCGTCGTGCGCGTTTCTGACGTCAACGACAACCCTCCTCGTTTCAGAGAACCTCGGTTTGATGTTTATGTGAAGGAGAACAGCCCGATAGGCAGTCTCGTTTACACTGTAACTGCGTTTGACGCGGATACAAATGAAAATGCAAAAACAACGTATACGTTATTGGGTGGGTATCAAAGAGACACCCCATTAACATCAATTGTAAGCATCAACTCGGAAACCGGTGACATAGTCAGCCTTCAGTCTTTTGACTTTGAGGCGTTAAAAACATTACAGTTTAAAGTCCAGGCCACAGACTCTGGAGTTCCTCCACTGAGCAGCAACGTGACTGTGAATGTTTTTATCCTGGATGAGAATGACAACAGTCCGGCGATTCTAGCACCTTATTCTGAACACGGCTCCGTGAACAGTGAGAACATTCCCTACTCTGCTGAAGCAGGATATTTTGTGGCTAAAATCAGGGCTGTGGACGCTGACTCTGGATACAACGCTTTGCTTTCTTATCACATCTCTGAGCCCAAAGGAACAAATCTTTTCCGAATCGGAACCAGCACTGGAGAAGTCAGGACTAAGAGGAGAATGAGTGACAATGATCTGAAATCTCACCCGTTGCTGGTGTTGATTTCTGATAACGGAGAACCCTCCCTGACAGCTACTGTGTCTATCGATGTCGTTGTGGTTGAAAACACAGCTGACATCCAGACTCAGTTCAGACATGTGCCCGTGAAGGAGGAGAGCTTCTCTGATTTAAACCTGTATCTGCTGATCGCCATTGCGTCTGTATCAGTGATCTTCCTACTGAGCCTCATCAGTTTAATAGCTGTCAGATGCCACAGGACAGACAGCAGTTTCAGCAGGTACAGCGCCCCAATGATCACGACCCACCCTGACGGGAGCTGGTCTTACTCCAAATCTACTCAGCAGTATGACGTGTGTTTCAGCTCAGACACACTGAAGAGTGACGTAGTGGTTTTCCCCGCACCATATCCACCTGTAGATGGAGAACTGATCAGTATCAATGGAGGAGACACTTTTAGCAGGACTCAGACTTTACCCAACACAGAGAAGGTATGTGTTTCAGTTCATGAGATTTGAAATATATGTATGTTCATAATACACACATTTTGGTTCACTGAGGCCTGTTCGTTTTGAGCAGGCCTAAATGGAAATTGAGTTTTAAATAAAAGTACATGCTTTTTAGAGAGGCGATGTGGATATTGTTTTTACCTCAGGTGCAGAACTATGGGTTGAGAACTCGTCTTGGTTCCTGCTTGGTGTGACGTTTGCATGTTTTTGTTTTGAGTTTTCTCGTGACAGTTTTCTACCATATCCAAATTCATGGAAATATATAGATATGCGTGGGAGTAAACATTCGAAAATCTTAAGGTGTTATCGTGTTACAGCATTTTTTTAAACCATGGTAGTGCCCATGAATATATTTAATTGGTTTAAATATATTATATATGTGTGTGTACATTTGTGTGTATGTGTGTGTGTGTGTGTGTGTGTGTGTGTGTGTGTGTGTGTGTGTGTGTGTGTGTGACGTTTTAATAAATAATGGTGCATGGGAGATGTGCTCGCGTAAATAAGTAAAGTTTCCCGGGGCCTCGAAGTCACCTTACTGAGAGTTACGGGTTTGTTGTCCTCCCAGGCAAGTAGAGAAAGGACCTTAATCTTTATAGAGCAATTTGGTGGGAGGGCTACACAAGTAATACAAATATTAGTCAAGCCTGATTTCAAAGCTCATGGAATATTCCATTTATTTCTTGAAATGTGTACTTTCAGGGCTTTTCTTCTCTTTCCAACGACAATGAAATCATTCATCATTTATTTTTCAGAAATTATACATATTTAATTTTAGTTGTCTCTTTGTAATATGTCAGACGATGATATTGCTTAATATTTTTGTTATATAGCCAATTATTCATGATTGTATTCATTTAAATACTACTCGTTTTTAAATATGTAAAGAAGATGTTACTATACAGTGACCATTTAAACAAGTGCCGTTCAATGTAGCCTTTTTATTTCAGATACCACAACTTAATGCCATTCAGTTGCTGGATGTGCTTGTTTTAACGATACATGCTGATCCCTAATTTGGTTACTGGTCGTTAAGACGTGTCAGCTGTAAAATTGAATGCAATGAACCTTAAATGAAAGCATTAAAATGTAATACACAGTTCAGGATTTCATACGTATTTAACATTATTCAGACAGAGCCTACAAAAAAACGCACGGTGTCGCTGTAGACCGTACATATATATTTTTAACACAAGTCCAGATCGCCTCCCTCCCGGAAAGGGAAGACCCAGCCTCCCTTCATCATTTGTCTCCGACGGGGGAAGCGTTCGAATTGCACTGTGGAAGTACGGCTGGATGTGTCGGTGGACAAATCACGCGGATGACGGATTCAACTCTCACTTGGATGTAAACGGTTGCTGTGATTCGGTTCTCCTGCTCAAACCACGATGCGTGTTCGGGAACAAATGGAATATGCGTGGACGCATTTCTTCGTATTGCTTTGTTTGTGTGGCTGCTGTGACTCTCAGATTTCTTACTCCGTCGTGGAGGAGGTGAACAAAGGCACCGTGGTGGGGAACCTGGCCAAGGATTTAAATCTCAACGTACAGCAACTCCAGGCGAGGGATCTCCGCATTGTGTCGGGGTACAGTACGAAATATTTTAACGCGGACTTGCGGACTGGAAACCTCTTTGTTGACCAGAGGATCGACAGAGAGGAGCTCTGTCCCAACGCCGTGAAGTGCGCTCTCAAAATACAGGCCGTGTTGAGCAATCCAGTGACTGCGCATCGCATTGAAGTTAATGTTTTAGACACGAATGACAATTCACCCACTTTCGTGGAAAAGTCTCATTATATTAACATTTCAGAATCACTGTCGCCAGGAGAGAGATATCTCCTTCCGATAGCAGTCGATGCAGACATAGGGAGCAATTCCATAAAGAGCTACAAGCTGAGCAGCGGCGAGCACTTCTCCCTCGACGTGCAGAGCGGTGGAGAACAGGCTCCGTCTGCAGAGTTAGTGCTGCAAAAAGCTCTAGATCGAGAAAAACAGCCGGTTATCAATGTTATTCTGACCGCCATAGACGGAGGAAAGCCTCCTCGATCAGGGACTGTGCTCATAACTGTAAATGTAATTGATGCCAATGACAATTCACCGACTTTCAGCAAATCTCTGTATAAAGTGCTTGTCACTGAAAACGCTCCTCCAGGCACGGTGGTAATAAAGCTGAATGCGACGGATAAAGACGAAGGACCGAACAGCAAGCTGGTGTATTCCTTCATCAAACGCGGCTACACTGACCCGTCGGATATATTCGCTATCGGCTCGGAAACTGGAGAAATAACGGTCACGGGCAGTTTAGATTTTGAGGAGACGCCTGCTTACGAAGTCCGGGTCCAGGCAACGGACCAAGGCCACCCGCCCCGGAGCGCGCACGCCAAGCTACTGATTGAGATAAATGACGTCAACGATAACGCTCCAGCAATAACGGTGACGTCACTGATAAGCCCTGTCAGGGAAGATACGGAATTGGGGACAATAGTCGCCTTGTTAACAGTGAGCGATAACGACGGGGGGGCGAATGGCATGGCAAACTGTAAGTTGTTTGGATCAGTTCCGTTTAAGTTAAAGTCGAATTACAAAAACGATTATTCTTTGGTTATAAACGCACCGTTAGATAGAGAGAATACTTCTCTTTACAATGTCACCGTTGCGGCTGTGGACGAAGGTACCCCGCCCCTTTCCAGCACCATTGTTATCAGCATCCAGGTTTCTGACGTGAATGACAACGCACCTCGTTTTACGGAACCAGTGATCAATGTTTATGTCAAAGAGAACAGTGCGGTGGGGACAGTGATCTACACGATAAATGCATACGACCCTGATTTAGATGCGAATGCAAAATTGGCCTATACGTTACTAGAAAATTATTCACGACATATTCCGATGTCGTCAGCATTTAACATTAACGCAGAAACCGGAGATGTTGGGATCCTTCATGCTTTCAACTATGAGGAGTTACAAACTTTACAGTTTAAAGTCCAGGCCACAGACTCTGGAGTTCCTCCACTGAGCAGCAACGTGACTGTCAATGTTTTTATCCTGGATGAGAATGACAACAGTCCAGGGATTCTAGCACCTTATTCTGAACACGGCTCCGTTAACAGTGAGAACATTCCCTACTCTGCTGAAGCAGGATATTTTGTGGCTAAAATCAGGGCTGTGGACGCGGACTCTGGATACAACGCTTTGCTTTCTTATCACATCTCTGAGCCCAAAGGAACAAATCTTTTCCGAATCGGAACCAGCACTGGAGAAGTCAGGACTAAGAGGAGAATGAGTGACAATGACCTGAAAACTCACCCGTTGGTGGTGTTTGTTTCTGATAACGGAGAACCCTCCCTGACAGCTACTGTGTCTATTGATGTAGTTGTGGTTGAAAACACAGCTGACATCCAGACTCAGTTCAGACATGTGCCCGTGAAGGAGGAGAGCTTCTCTGATTTAAACCTGTACCTGCTGATCGCCATTGCGTCAGTATCAGTGATCTTCCTACTGAGCCTCATCAGTTTAATAGCTGTCAGATGCCACAGGACAGACAGCAGTTTCAGCAGGTACAGCGCCCCGATGATCACCACCCACCCTGACGGGAGCTGGTCTTACTCCAAATCTACTCAGCAGTATGACGTGTGTTTCAGCTCAGACACACTGAAGAGTGACGTAGTGGTTTTCCCCGCACCATATCCACCTGTAGATGGAGAGTTGATCAGTATTAATGGGGGAGACACTTTTAGCAGAACTCAGACTTTACCTAACAAAGACAAGGTAAGGTATTTTGCCACCTGAAAATATACTATACATTTTATAGATCCTCATCAAGATTTTATAGCAGGTCACATCATTTCAGCACATTGAATGTCCATTGTTTTATATGTAGTTGCTTAGTGCCCGCTGTGGCATTAAATATATTTTCTCAGTACTGAAGCAACTAAAGCTTTTCAACTGTGTGTACCGTCTCTTCAACTTTCAATTGCCTCTGTCTTTTCTCTTTTTTTATTGTATTTGTCATCCATTCCATCTGTGTATTTGACTCATGTCCACACTGACAATTTATTGTTTTGTTTATGTTTTTATCATCATGAGCATTTTCTGTTGTGGTCAGATACGTCATTGTCAATTGCAATAGTTGTCAGAGTACTGAAAAGACTTGGCTGGGTTTTGAACTGTGAATTTAGCTTGTTTTACCATTGGACTTCTTACTTTTTGGCCTTGGTTGTGTAATTTTGGATTTCGGGGAATTGCACAGTCAGGGTAATTTGTCTAATATCAATAAATGTGACTGACATGTTTTATCATAGACTTTTGGATTTTTATCTTTTTTGCTCGCTATGCAAATTGATACGGCCTAAGCCTATACTGTACGCCATTATATTTTCCCCAAAAACATTTTTGGAGTGCTCTTCTTTGTATGTAATCATTAAACTGACACTTGGTGTCGCCAGTGACCACCGATATTTGTGAACGCTGTTTAATCCCATCCCCAGTTTGCAGGAAGTCAGTAGTCCGTGCGCGCTTTGTGTGGAGGAGGACGGACAATGAGGCGAGGAAGATAGGACTGCGTGTGCTATCGGAATTATCCCAAATTTGTCATGATTGGAAATGGCCATTTCGTCAGTCTTGTTGTGGCAGCGATGGGAGTTCGGGGGCAAGACGTGTCGTTCTGGATACTAACGATCGCTTTCCTCGCTGTGTGCGACTCGGCGGCAGCTCAGCTTTCCTACTCCGTAGCGGAGGAGGTGGACAAAGGCACGACCGTCGGGAACCTCGCAAAGGATTTAAACATCAAAATCCAAGAACTGGAAAACAGAGGAACGCGGATAGCATCGGGGACCCCAAAAAAATATTTTGAAGTGGATTTGAAAACCGGTGCTCTTAACGTTATCAACAGGATTGACAGAGAAGAGCTGTGTGCAAACACCTTAAAGTGTTCGTTGAATATAGAGGCCATCTTAAGCCACCCGGTGCAGCTGCATCGCATAGAAATCCAAATTATTGATGTCAATGACAACGCGCCAGCATTTCGTGAAAAAGTGAAGACGTTAAATATTTCTGAATTGTCCTTCACCGGTGAACGGTATCTTCTTCCGATAGCGAATGATCCGGATACAGGTAGTAACTCTGTTAAAAGCTACAAAATCAGCCCAAATGACTATTTTTCACTGGATTTGCAGAGCGGCGGTGGAGGGCAGGGTGCGTCTGCTGAGCTGGTTTTGCAGAAAGCTTTAGACAGAGAGAAACAGTCCACTGTCCGCCTCACTTTGACTGCTTTGGATGGGGGCAGTCCTCCTCGTTCAGGGACTTTGCAGATCGTCGTGAACGTCATTGACGTAAATGACAACAACCCGCTGTTCGGCCAGGCGTTGTACAAGGCCCGGGTCCCTGAAAACGCTCCACCCCACACATCAATTTTAACAATAACGGCCACCGATTTAGACGAGGGAGTAAACGGTGAGGTGGAGTACTCATTCATAGAAAGGGGAGATTTCAACCCAGAAGCATTGTTCTATTTGAACCCGCATACCGGGGAAATCACAGTGAAGGGAGACCTGGATTTTGAGGAGAACGCTGCATATGATATCCGCATACAGGCCAGAGACAAAGGCTCGCCTTCTCGTAGCGCACACGGCAAAGTTCTGGTAGAAGTAATCGACATGAATGATAATATTCCGCAAATTGCTGTGACGTCACTTATGACTCCGGTTAAAGAGGATGCGGAGTTGGGAACGGTGGTCGCCTTGGTGACTGTGAACGATAACGATGGAGGCAATAATGGCCTCACTAAATGCAAGATATCAGGATCGGTGCCCTTTAAGCTGCATTTGAACTATAAAAGCTATTATTCCTTAATAGTCGACGGTCCTCTGGATAGAGAAAAAGATTCTGAGTATAATGTCACCATAACAGCAAGTGATGAAGGGACTCCTCCTCTCTCCAGCATGAATATTATTGTTGTTCGCATCTCTGACGTAAATGACAACTCGCCCCGTTTCCCAGAGCGTGAAATTAGTATTTATGTGAGAGAGAATAGTCCATTTGGAGCTACTATCTACACCATCAGTGCAGTGGACCCCGACATAGATGACAATGCAAAAGTAAGCTACATGCTGTTGGATGGAGTTCCAAAAACTGTTCCAGTTTCATCTGTTGTAAATATCAACACGGTGTCTGGAGATATTGTGAGTCTGCAATCGTTTAACTTTGAAGAGTGTAAAACTTTCCAGTTTAAAGTCCAGGCCACAGACTCTGGAGTTCCTCCACTGAGCAGCAACGTGACTGTGAATGTTTTTATCCTGGATGAGAATGACAACAGTCCGGGGATTCTAGCACCTTATTCTGAACACGGCTCCGTTAACAGTGAGAACATTCCCTACTCTGCTGAAGCAGGATATTTTGTGGCTAAAATCAGGGCTGTGGACGCTGACTCTGGATACAACGCTTTGCTTTCTTATCACATCTCTGAGCCCAAAGGAACAAATCTTTTCCGAATCGGAACCAGCACTGGAGAAATCAGGACTAAGAGGAGAATGAGTGACAATGACCTGAAGACTCACCCATTGCTGGTGTTGGTGTCTGATAACGGAGAACCCTCCCTGACAGCTACTGTGTCTATTGATGTAGTCGTGGTGGAAAACACAGTTGACATCCAGACTCAGTTCAGAAATGTTCCTGTGAAGGAGGAGAGTTTCTCTGATTTAAACCTGTATCTGCTGATCGCCATTGCATCAGTATCAGTGATCCTACTACTGAGCCTCATCAGTTTAATAGCTGTCAGATGCCACAGGACAGACAGCAGTTTCAATAGGTACAGCGCCCCAATGATCACCACCCACCCTGATGGGAGCTGGTCTTACTCCAAATCTACTCAGCAGTATGACGTGTGTTTCAGCTCAGACACACTGAAGAGTGACGTAGTGGTTTTTCCCGCACCGTATCCCCCTGTAGATGCAGAGTTGATCAGTATTAATGGAGGAGACACTTTTAGCAGGACGCAGACATTACCCACCACAGAGAAGGTAAGAATGAAGACTAATCCTTTACCGCATTGGCCACTAATATCTTGCTGTTGAACACTTTTTTTCTGAAGGGTTTGGTTAATTTGAAAACAACATTCACCATTCTTCTTCATCCAATCCAACATGTTATGTACACGTTCCCAGTGTTTTCTAGGACACACCACCTTGTTGCTGAGTCAAGTAATTCAGTCTGGGTGTAGTTACTGAAACGAAATATACTCTGGCATGCTTCGTTTTTTCTTGGGCATCCTATACCGCCGGTCTTATGTCAAGAGCTCAAACTTCCTGTGGAGTGGGTGCTTAATGGAAAGACTGAATGGTCATGTAAAGAAAATATTCTGACTTGTGTGTTGTGCGTGTTTTTTCTGTTGGTTTCTGTGTATGTTTTTTGGTCAGACTAAAGGCTGCCAAACCAGGCAAAAATGCTAAAGAATGAATAAATAAAGACAGAATAAATAAAACCGCAGTAAAAGATTGACATTACACATTTCAGAGTCGGATAAATGTTTCCATGGACTGGGGATAAATCTTGAGCTAAGAGACAGTGTGGGCTTGACCGCCCAATGGATAACAAAGTGCTATTGGTTGATTTAGCTATACCACTCTGTGTTGGTAAATTAATCATGCATATTGTGTCATTTTAAGTTAAAATGTTAAAAAAAAGCATAGAAAGATATATGTTTGCATATAATGGTGTCTTCCCCACTATTATCCAGCGAGGAATGTGAAAAACGCAGTCATTCTTTACGTTCGCCTGCAAGGAGAGACTTTGCGGTGTTCAATTGGTAAACATCTTTCCCATGAAACAGGATGTCCGCCTATTTAATTTCCACTTCGAGGCAGTACAGAGATGGTCCTTAAAAATGTCATCGCAGATCATAATAATATGCAATCTATCATTTAAATAATTTGGTGTTGTTGGTCAGTGAGTGTGTCTCTGTCCATGGTTCTGAACTCGGTGGGGGTGCTTGGCGGCACTTTGTGTGGCACTGACCTGATACTGAGGCCTCTTTTTCCATCCTTTGGCTGAAGAGACTTGTTTTTCAGGCTTTAATTGAGGAAATGGCTTTTCAGCTTGTTTTTTGTTTTATTTTGTGTTCCTCCAAACTAGTCCAGCAACGATTTTCTTTCGTCTCACTACTTCTTTTGTCTTTATTCCCACACGATGCCGCTCTCAGTTTACATGGTGGAACCACTGGTTAGATATTGAGGCCCCTCCCCTTTCACGCCAGAGAGGGAGGCAGTTGCTTTGTCCGTCGCAGCCACTGGGACTGCGCTCACTGTATGGCGGAGCATTCTGGTTTGGATACGTTTTACGCAGCAATGTCGCGTATAAACTCTTGCTGAAATATTTGGAAGTCGGGATATCACCAGGATGCCAGATCAAGGGAATATTTTCAGGCCTTTGATTTATTGTTTTCTCTTTTTATTGCCCATATGGAATATCGCGGCAACGCACATTGTCTATTCCGTGTCGGAAGAATCAGACCCAGGTACCACCGTGGGTCCTTTGGCGAAGGATTTGCATCTAGACATTCAGGAATTGGCACCTCGGGGCTTTCAGATTTCTGGACCGAATAAGAGGTACTTCGATGTGAATGTGAAGACCGGAGTTCTTTTGGTTAAAGAGCGAATGGACCGAGAGGAGCTCTGTTCCCGTAATTTGAAGTGTAACCTAGAACTAGAGGCCATTGTGAACTCGCCCCTTAATCTGTATCGCATTGAAGTGAATATTTTGGATGTTAACGACAACGCGCCGTCATTTCGTATACCAGGATTAACATTAAACATCTATGAATCAGCTTCTCCCGGGGAAAGATTTACGCTCCCAAATGCTTACGATGCAGACGTCGGCAGTCGCTCGGTGGAGAGCTACAAACTGAGCCAAAACGATCATTTTTCTCTGGATGTGCAAAACAGCGGAGAACCGAGTGTGTCTGCGGAGTTGGTGCTGCAGAAAGCTTTGGACCGAGAGAAACAGACTGTGATGGAACTAACGTTGACCGCTGCGGACGGAGGAAAACCTCCTCGGTCCGGGACGTTGCAGATCGTCGTCAATGTGCAAGATGTGAACGACAACGTTCCAATCTTCGACAAACCCCTCTATAAAGCCCGGGTGTCCGAAAACACACCGCTCGGCGCGAACGTGATGTCCGTCCGTGCGGAGGATTTGGACGACGGTCTCAATGGGGAAATTTTATATTCCTTCATCAACCACGATAATGACGAGACCGTGGATGTGTTTGTGATCAATCCGACCACGGGAGAGATAACGGTAAACGGTGAACTAGATCATGAAAAAAACAACGCGGTTGAATTGCGGGTGCAAGCGAAGGACAAAGGCCAAATCCCGAGAGCATCACATTGTAAAGTACTGGTGGAAATAACTGATGTGAACGATAATCCGCCAGAAATATCCATCACGTCTTTAGTAAACGCGGTCAGAGAAGATGCGCCCAGAGAGACAATGGTTGGACTTTTAACGGTGAAGGATGACGACGCGGGCAGAAATGGCGCTGTTCAAGTTAAATTGATTGACACCGTGCCATTCGTGATTAAAAACACGTATAAAAATCATTACACGTTACAGGTAGATGGAGATCTAGACAGAGAAAAGGCTTCTAAATATGATGTGAGAATAATTGCCACGGATGAGGGCACCCCGCCCCTTTCCGCCACCAGCCTTATTGTCGTGCATGTTTCTGATGTAAATGACAATGCACCGCATTTTTCTGACCGTGTGGTCAATATTTTTGTCAAGGAAAACGGTCCAGTCGGAGCTGTAATATATACAATTAAAGCAGCTGACCCTGATGTTGATGAAAACGCAAAACTAACATTTTCCCTCGTGGATGGTGGTAAAAAAGCCCGTGTTCCAGCTTCAATGTTACATATCAACCCAGAGACAGGTGAATTAGTTGCCCTTCAAACCTTCAACTATGAAGAGGTAAAATCTTTCCAGTTTAAAATCCAGGCCACAGACTCGGGAGTTCCTCCACTGAGCAGCAACGTGACTGTGAATGTTTTTATCCTGGATGAGAATGACAACAGTCCGGGGATTCTAGCACCTTATTCTGAACACGGCTCCGTTAACAGTGAGAACATTCCCTACTCTGCTGAAGCAGGATATTTTGTGGCTAAAATCAGGGCTGTGGACGCTGACTCTGGATACAACGCTTTGCTTTCTTATCACATATCTGAGCCCAAAGGAACAAATCTTTTCCGAATCGGAACCAGCACTGGAGAAATCAGGACTAAGAGGAGAATGAGTGACAATGACCTGAAAACTCACCCGTTGGTGGTCTTGGTTTCTGATAACGGAGAACCCTCCCTGACAGCTACTGTGTCTATTGATGTAGTTGTGGTTGAAAACACAGCTGACATCCAGACTCAGTTCAGACATGTGCCCGTGAAGGAGGAGAGCTTCTCTGATTTAAACCTGTATCTGCTGATCGCCATTGCGTCAGTATCAGTGATCTTCCTACTGAGCCTCATCAGTTTAATAGCTGTCAGATGCCACAGGACAGACAGCAGTTTCAGCAGGTACAGCGCCCCAATGATCACCACCCACCCTGACGGGAGCTGGTCTTACTCCAAATCTACTCAGCAGTATGACGTGTGTTTCAGCTCAGACACACTGAAGAGTGACGTAGTGGTTTTCCCCGCACCATATCCACCTGTGGATGGAGAGCTGATCAGTATTAACGGGGACGACACTTTTAGCAGAACTCAAACTTTACCAAATCATGAGAAGGTATGTCGTTCCACTCTATACATCTACAGATTAACAGGTGTTTTTTTTTTTCTTTTACAGAACACTGTCTTTTACGTTGCCTTTATTTTATTCGGGAGTCTTTTTCCACAGATAAAGTGCAACTGACCCAAATTCTGCTTGTTTTTCTTCTTTTTTTATGGGGGGGGGGCTTTGTTTCTTGCGTTTCTTGGATAACAGTTATGGTCATCTCCGTTGATGCATGGTTTGTGAAGATTACTATATAGGAGGGTGAGCCGTTAGTTCTGCTGCTTATGTCCTCAGTGAGATCTCTTGTGGTTTCTGTGAGACACCGTCGCTGTCCACGGTGCTGATCGGATGCAGGGCAGTTGAAGTAGTTTGTTCAAACGATATTCCCAAGGTTTTGTCGTTGTCGATTCCGTCTCTATGACGTAGTTTGTAATACTGGAAGATATGTTTCGATTCATGTTTTAATTGTTAATAGGGATAAGACCACGGAAGGTTTCCTTTTCACCCCAGTTTGAGGTTTATGTTTGATGCTTTTCATTTGTGACTCTAACATGTTTTCATATCCTCACAAATAATTTAAATTTGTGTGTTTTTTTTGGCCTTATATTTCTGCCCGTGTGTGTGTGTGTGTGTGTGTGTGTGTGTGTGTGTGTGTGTGTGTGTGTGTGTGTGTGTGTGTGTGTGTGTGTGTGTGTGTGTGTGTGTGTGTGTGTGTGTGTGTGTGTGTGTGTGTGTGTGTGATTAATTCTATATAAAACATTGCATAGATGCCTAAGCCTGAATAACAAGAGTATTGTGACCGTATTTAAATTAATCTGTCCATATATGGAAAAAAGTTGGCCCTTTTGAAGTGATAGCCGGATTTGTTATTAGCAATGTATCAATGTTTATATTATTCTCCATGAATATATTCACATTCTTCGAGCACTTTGGATCATACATTTTCCCCTCGCCATCTCAAGCGCTCGCTCATGCCTTTCCTTTAGTTCTGCCCTCGTGTGTATGTGTGTGTGTAATTAATTCGATATAAAATATTGCATAGTTGCCTAAGCCTGAATAACAAGAGTATTGTGACCGTATTTAAATTAATCTGTCCATATATGGAAAAAAGATGCCCCTTTGGAGGTGATAGCCAGATTTGTTATTAGCAATGTTTGCTAATGTTTATATTATTCTTCCATGAATATATTCACATTCTTAGAGCACTTTGGATCCTACATTTTCCCCTCGCCATCTCAAGCGCTCGCTCATGCCTTTCCTTTAGTTCTGCCCTCGTGTGTGTGTGTGTGTGTGTGTGTGTGTGTGTGTGTGTGTGTGTGTGTGTGTGTGTGTGTGTGTGTGTGTGTGTGTGTGTGTGTGTGTGTGTGTGTGTGTGTGTGTGTGTGCGCGCGCGCGCGCGCACATTGGAACCTCCATATTTCCACTCGCCATCCCAAGCTCTCTCTTATGCCTTTCCTCTCCCTTTTCCGTGCTGCCAGACCTCCCTCCCCTCCCCCTCAGCCGCCGTTCTCTCCCTGCAGAGGGGGAGCAGCTGAGAGGAGTAACGGGGAATTAGCTCCGGTCTCTCTAGACATGGCTGCTCTCTGCCCGAGCAAGGTGTATACACGAGTCCATCAATTTCATAACCATGTATAATATGAGTCGGGGCTTTGCCACTCAAAGCAGCTTGAAGGACGCTCAAGCCTTCGGTTTTTGGACACATTGACTACATTTGCTAATATCAGATATAATATTATATCTATTTTTTACTGGAAATGTATTTCTTTGCAATGTTGAAATGTTATATCAGTCTGCAGAGCTGTATCTATAAAGCTGTGATGCTCTGAATGCCCGTCACCGGCGACACCATGACCTCATTTCAGGGAGTGGCCCAGCAAACACATGCGCGGCGCGATCTGCCCAAACCCTGCGTTTGGCTGCTTTCATGGCAAATGTCTTAATCGCTGTTTCCGTGTTCCAAGTGGCTCTGTGTATGGCTGGCGACGCGTAAGTGGGTCAGCGGGTGCTTTAAAGACGGCAACGTGCTCGGCGCGTCATCTTAGCCGAGCTGTAGGTGTTTAGAGTACAACCGAAGCCATATTTACACTCCTTTAGACTGTAAGCTGCCAGTGCTGCGTCGTTTCCTGAAACAATGCCCCACGCTGTTTCTGTGCGTGGTTCAGTGTGCGCGCTGTGTATGCTGCAGCTTTCTGCGAACGTGGAAGTGAAGGAGAAGGGGGGGAGGGGCCGGTAATTTTCCGCTATGCGCTGCAGCAGCAGCAGGAAGCTCTCAGCACCGAGGCTTCAGCTCAGCTCGATCCGCCTCTCCTGCCCTGCTCTGCGGCTGGGCGGGGCCGGCAGCACCAGCAAGTCCCGCTGTCAATCACAGCTAAACCGGCCAGGCGGGACAAAAGCCAGGGGTGTAAGGCAACGAGCCGTCTGGTCACAGTGATTTTTGTGCGTGCGTGTGTCTGCATTAAGAGAAAGGTGCTCATTAAATACTATTACAGTATACGCTTCCAAGATCGTTGTTATAGCAATATACAATATATTACACTGTGACAATGTGTATCAAATAAAAGCCTTTTAACTCTGCTGGCTGCAGTGCTGCAAAATGCATTCAATAATTGATTCTCTAAGTACATTATCCTAGTGGAGGCAGCATACTAAGTGCTCTCAGACTAACAGGATTGGATTCATGAAGGGACATATACGTCATTTTAGAAGAGCGCACACCCAGATGGCTTCAACTCCGCGGTGGTAAAACACAACGAAAGCATGGGGTAATGACCGCTTGACATTGTGAGACATTTTGTTTGTGTTCCAACGATAGAGAAATACAGTCCTCATTGTAAATGTTTGGCTCTTTTTGTTGTAGCTTTTAGCTACAATTATATACATGGTAATTCAGAAAGAGATGACAAACGCACTCTCAGAACATCGCCCCTCATTTTCTGTCTCCACCGCTATCTCTCTCGCTCGCTCACACACGCACGCACGCGCGCACACACACACACACACACACACACACACACACACACACACACACACACACACACATGCGCGCGCACACACACACACACACACACACACACACACACACACACACACACACACACACACCATATGTCTACTTCCTGTTTTTCTTCCAACAAGGGTGTGTCCTTTGTGAGGTTGGCTCTTCTCGCTGAGGTTGCCATGGAGACCATCCTGAGCAGTAAAGAAATGATGCTGTAGTGTGCTTCCACAGAGCTGCCAGTATGTACCGACCCCCATCTATCTGGGAATGTGGACACAATAGGAGAGAAAGATAGAGAAATAGGGCAGAAGGGGGTGGATTGGAAGCCAGCGTTAGGAAAGTACAGTATGAGGCGAAAGGGAGGAGTGGAGCAAGACAACATGCCACAGAAAGGTGTTGCGGGATGAGGAGGAACTGGTATTAGAAAAAACTGAGCCAGTGACCAGATTGTAATACAGCAGCGCAAACAAGCCTTGAGCTTGATATAGTGAGGGATGGAATGGAAGAGTGAGAGCTGCTGAAGACGAGGGGAAAATATTCTAAGCAGATGCACAGCAGCAGAGTGAGAACACCAGGGGCTTTACAATTGGTCACAGATAATAGGGAAGAATTTATCATACTTCACACCCTCCACCCCTCCACCACCCCACTCTCCACCATCATGTCCCTCATCCGTGCTCCTTCTTTGTGGCGTGGGGATGTTGTTGCACTCTGTTAGATTAGCTTTGTCATGCTCTGAATTCGTGGCTTCCACCCTCCCCATCCGAGGAGGATACAAAGCCAGGGGGTCCTGAGAGGGAAGTGTGCAAAGCCTGCCTGCTCTGCTCGATAGCTTTGTCGCGAGAATCCGTTTGATTTATGCACGGGCAAATCCAGGACAGCCGAGCCACCGTTTAACCCTTGAGGGGCCCTTGAGGGAGAGATTTTCGCTGCCTTTGGGTGTTTCGTGCCCTTAAACTTGAAAGGAACGTACACGCGGGAAGCGCAAGCAAACTCATCCCAGAGAATGCATTCTCCCCTCCTGTATACACCTGGGTAGAGTGATCCTCACTGACATGGGATTTTGGATTAAAGGTTTAAGGAAGAAAGTGGTCAAATTAAGCACATTATTTGTGTTGGCGTGCATGGTTTACTGGACTGAAAAAAAAAAACTGTCACTCTCCTTTTGAAAGAAATGGCAACTTGATACACCATCGGTTTATAATGAATGTTTTTAATCAACTGTGAGGAATTTCAGCCTGTAGATGACAACATAGTGAAAACAATAGGCTAATGCAAATTTTTTTTTCCATATAGAATAGAACATCTTGGGCCTGGTGTGCTTCATGCTTGCACCTTTGAGCACTGATTCCTCTCTACCCCAGGGCCAACCCTGCGACGTATTATTCTGTTTCGTTCACCACCCGCCTCTGGAGGGGGCCGTGCTCTAACCAGTGCAGCCAGAGTGTTGGAAAAATCTCTCTCTCTCTCTCTCTCTCTCTCTCTCGCTCCCTCTCTCTCTCTCCCTCTCTTTCGCTCTCTCTCTCCCCCCCTCTCTCTCTCTCTCCCTTCTCCACCCCCCCTCTCTCTCTCGCTCTTCCCACCCTGTTCTTCCGTCCCCCTCTCTCTCTCCCTCTCTCTCTCTCCCTTTCTCTCTCTCTCTCTCTCTCTCTCTCTCTCTCTCTCTCTCTCTCTCTCTCTCTCTCCCCTTGTACACCCACTAACTGTTCATGTCCGCTGGTCGGATTATTACAGTGGGTGGCGGTTATTGTGTGACAGTACTATCGCACTATACATTTAGTCCAATAGAGGGCACACTTTCACTGTTTATCCTGCCTAGGTGCCTCCCCTCCCTCAATAAAAAGGATATGTCGTGTCGTTGGTACTTTTTAACCGTCATTTTTGTGTGATAGTTTCAAATCGGGAACTACACCACTTTTGAATATGCACCATTACATTTAAAAATGCCAATTATGGAACACACAAAGGGTCAACTCAGACAGGGAGGAATAGACAATATTCTACAATGTTATAGGCATTATCGCCACTGTTTTGCACTACTAACGATATGCAGATTATTCAATTAAATCTCTGTAAAACATGTAAGCTGCATTGTCATTTTCCTACTTTCAGTGCAAAATTCCTCTTTGACGCAATTATATATGACACCACAGACAGTGCAACTAGCCAGCCGCCCACACAACAGCCTGCAGATCTCTGGCTCTCGCTTTCTCTCTCATTTTCCCTCTCTCTGTCTCTCTCTCTCTCTTTCTCTCTCGCTCTCTCTCTCTCTCTCTCTCTCTCTCTCTCTCTCTCTCTCTCTCTCTCTCTCATTCTCATTCTCTCTTGCTTCCCCCCTTCTCTCTCTCTCATAAAAATATACAATTCCAAATATCTTTATGATGTCGCTATAGTGCCTCTCAATAGTTTCCTCCACATACTTTCTTAAAGTAAGAACGTTTCACTGTGGTGTTGTGTTGGGACAAATTGCATGTGCTTTGTGTGTATGTTAGAGCCTTCGTCATCCAGTTCATTGATCCTCGATGCTAACGATTAAACAATACATGGGCTTCTCATCAACATGTTGGCATGTCATTCTAATGATTATTGGTCATCCAAGCCAGCTCTGTCTCAACCAATTTTATGCTTTATGCAGTCAGATGCTTGTTTATGGCTACTAGGAGAGGAGGAGGGCAGAGGAGGTCAGACAAAAATAAATGCTGTGTTCAGTGTCCTTTAGACACTTCTTGAGCTGCAATGTCACCCTCTATCCTAAGCTGGTGGCCATCAGCATGCGTGCTTGCTTTAACATTGTGTGTGTGTGTGTGTGTGTGTGTGCGCGTGTGTGTGTGTGTGTGTGTGTGTGTGTGTGTGTGTGTGTGTGTGTGTGTGTGTGTGTGTGTGTGTGTGTGTGTGTGTGTGTGTGTGTGTGTGTGTGTGTGTGTGTGTGTGTGAGTGATTGGTGGGGTGGAGGAGGAGGGGGGTGTCTGGGGGTTACAGACAGTGACTCGCTTCATCCCAGCCTGACAGCCCATGACCCCATTAACTTGCGATGTCTCTGAACTTTTGACTTGCCGGGGAATTCCACATGCTATCACATACGCTTAGAGGAGGCAGTACAAATGTCTTTTAGTGCCACTGTTATTACTGTAATATGGTGGCCTTCTTGCATAATGGATGGGGAGGGGGTTGTTAGTAATCTGTCAGCCAGCAACTCTTTTATTCAGCTCAGCTCAGTTACTCAGTTTTATCTTTCTCAACTCTCACTTTTATGTTGGGACAGGCGCAAGGTTTTGTGTTTCCACCTCAGACCCTCAGCCCAGCTTTGCTGTCTCCTACCCAGCAACGCTGGTTTCTGAAACCTAAGCACAAAACCAGTACATTGCAGGGTCTGAGAAAAAGATGGAATGATCTAATTGAGCGGCAGGCAAGGGAAGAAATTAAATAAAATCCAAAATGAAAAAAAAGGACGCATTAGAGCAATAATAAATAAGACAAAACAACAGCTAATTAGGTATGTGATGTTAATGTTTACTGTAGCATAACAGCCGTCTGTTATTCTTCTGGTAGAATAATGAAGATAACTTAATCTGTAGCCCCCTTGAGTGAAAAATGAAATAATCCACTGTGCCAAGCAATTAAGGATGCAGCAGATGGGCGTATTTCTAACAGGTATACAGAAGAGAGATGGAGTAATAGAGAGAGAGAAAGAGAACAGAAACAGTGCGATATCAGTTACCTGCCCTTGAGTAAGGCGTCGCTTAAGAAAGCAGGCTGTTGTAAGGGCCAGGTCAGGTGTAAATCCAGCAGCCTGTGTAAATGATGAGATAAGTCATTTTTTTCCTGTTTTTACTGCTTGCCATACAAAGCGATACACACGCACACCCCACCGGGAACATCTGGTAAATGTCAGGAGTAGTGTGGCAGCTTGACTTGCTATCTTAGGTGGAACAGAAGCCTTGTTTATCTTCACTGCTCAGTGAGGAAATAGAAGGACAGCCGCTGCACCCACCATTCCACACAATTTCCATATTTCTCCACCGCCACCTCCCCTACCACCAAGCCTCGTCTGAACGTGTGAAGTGTTGCTATCTTAACGGCCCAACTACTTGTAGCATCGGAGTGACTCATAGCCTTCCTCTAGTCTCTGTAGTTGCCAACAATCGTCCTAACCGTGGGCTGCAGTATAACCGGATAAGATAAAGATTTTCATAGGTTGATGATCTGGTACAGATGTAAAAACATGAAACTAATAACGAATCAATAAAACCATACTAATCCCCTTTCCCAAAGATCAACGCCACATGTTTAGAAAATGAAATTCCATTTCAGATAGTGCCCTACTGTAAGGGGACTATTAAATGGCTGATTTGAAAACCTGATTGACTGAACAAGATGGTTAACCTGTACAAGTATTCAAACTTTAATACAGTTGATTATGTCGCCTGTCGTGGCCTTTGTAGGCAAGAATGAAATTAAAGTGTCAAAAGATTGACCCCTTCATTCTGTCGTGTTGATTGCAGTAGGAGTGTGGCCACACTTAATTGAATTAAATCCAAATCCAATTTAAATTGGGACATAATTGGGGTACTTAAGTCCAGTGACTGTATTAATTATGAGCTGAGCACTAGCAAGATTATTTGGTTGGTTAAAGTCACTTCCTGACCACCTGTGACATATTTGCAGTGTGTCAAGCTGCAAGGCAATCCGATGGAGCTTTACAAAACATATATCAAATGAAAAGCATTTGTTCACTACTGGGTGGCAGTGTGTCGATTTTATAGTTTGAAAATTAGAGAATTAGAATAATTATATCTGAAAGGGTATGTAACTCACGCACTGAAGGAAGCCTCGTGGTGAAAATGCTCTTGAAATGACACCCCTAAAGAATGAGGTTGGACCAAATGATAAATAATGAGGTTGGACGAAATGAGCTATAAACTCACATATCTAATAAAAGCTTTTAAAATGTAGCCTATATTATTATGTGATCTTTCCCCCACAGTTGGAATACCAAAAGTAATCAAATATATCAACACTTATTTCAAAGGCATCTTTGTGAAAACCTGTTAATTCTCACGCCTGAACCTTAAATATAAACGTATTTTATATTTGAGAAGGAAAACAAGAGCACGAACGACTTTTTTTATGCCAGTGAGGTTTCTCATTGAATGATTCATAAACACTTATGGCAATTTTTTTTTGCGTGACAGGAGAAGGAGGTGTATTTATTTTGACAGATGTTGAAAAAGACCTTCACGATCGTGTCAGCGATGCTTCATCAAACTAAAAATTGGCAGCCTGGTCACAAGACGGGGGTGTGATGTGTGATAATGATCACGTTTATAATCCAGGTGAATGTGAACATGCCCGCGCATGTACTGCAGGTACAGCTCTTAATTCTCATCGATCCCATTGTGCCTCCGCCTTTCGTTCCGTGTTGAATCCCAGTTCCAAACCCATCTTATTCTGCATAGCGAATATTCCAATTTTATAGATCAGTTGAACTTAATTAATCAGCTCAATAGTATTATTAATATGTTGTTATATGTTTTCAAAAACAGTTGTGCCCCTTTTATTTTCGGTGAATTGTTGGGTTTCAATTAAAATATTCGAACTCTTCTCCCCTAAAACGTAAAAAAAAGCCCTCTTAAAAGATATGAAGTACTTTTGGAGGGACCGTTTAGGTGACTCGGTCTTTGGGTCAACAAGGGAAATTAGAGGTCTCATAAATCATCGCGGCGACGCTGTATCCAAGCACACAATAAAAAGGGCGGTGGCACTGATCGCTCTTTCTCAGAGAAAAAAAAAAAAAACGCCGCTCCCCGAATGCGTTTTTCTCAGAAAATGATGATGACAACTCACTACCAACCCTCGAATCTCAATGTGCATCGATATGTTATTCTACCACGTCGTTATCTCGCGCGGAACAAGGTTTTGTTTTAAATTTTACGCTGTTTTTTAATGGAGGTGCTGTGACGCAGCGAGCGCGCCCCTCCTCCCCCAGATGCCCAGAGAAAGCGTCGCACCGAGGGAGGGTGGGAGGGATGGGAGGAGGAGAGTGGGAGAGAGAGAGAGAGAGGGAGAGATGCACTGAGAGGGAACCGGGAGCCAGGGCAGAGAGGCAGAGATGAAGCATTGTCCCAACAGACAAAGGAAAACATGGACGCGCAGGAGCATTTTCCCTTGAAGCCACTTTTACCAGAGAGGACGCGCTGGCCAGCCCGCACATAGTCGGGGTTATGAACGGACTCTACCCCCGATCTTACTGTGGCGGGTGGGGACGCGCAGCAAGCTGAACAGGCGGAAAGCTTTCTCCAACCCGTCCGATACCCTGCCTGCTTGCGATGGCGAGATGCTGCTACAGCACACACGTGATTGTGCCTTATTCTTTATATTTGGTGTTTTTTGCATTCGGTGGCCTTATCAATGCACAATTGCGATACACCATTCCCGAGGAGCTGGAGAGCGGGGCTGTGGTCGGTGATGTCGTCCGGGACTTGGGTTTGGACCCGCTGAAGCTCTCCACCCGACGCATGAGAATCACCTCGGACAGCGGGCGGAGGTATTTCACCATCAGCCACCAAACTGGGAAGCTGCTGGTGAGCGACCGCATTGACAGAGAGACGGTCTGTGAATTCAGCGGCACCTGTTTTCGCAACCTGGAGCTGGTCCTTGAAAATCCACTGGAGGTGCACAACGTAGAAGTGGAGATTCTTGATGTGAATGACAACACACCGCAATTCCCTCGGGATGAATACCAACTGGAGGTCTCGGAGTCCGCGGTCACCGGGTCCCGTTTCCCCATCGAGGGTGCGCAGGATGCTGACGATGGCTCCAACTCTGTGAAACAGTACAGTCTCAGTCGGAACGATCACCTCGCACTGGACTCCACCAAGCCCTTACCAAATAGTAAGCACATCGAACTCGTTCTTAAAAAGCCTTTTGACCGGGAGCATACGCCTTCTCATCAACTAATTCTAATAGCTGTTGATGGAGGCACCCCGCAGCGCACTGGCACAGCCAAAATTTATGTACGTGTCCTGGATTCCAATGACAATGTGCCTGCGTTTGACAACTCTGTGTACAAAGTTAAGCTGTCAGAGAACTCGCCCAAGGGTGCACTGGTAATCAAGTTAAATGCAACAGACCCTGATGAGGGTTCAAACGGAGATGTTTTTTATTCGTTCAGCAGCTACACTCCAGAGAGGGTCAGACAGATGTTTTCCATGGACACAGATACAGGGGAAATTAGAGTGAAAAATAAAATTGATTACGAGGAGACAAATTCCTATGAAATGTACATACAAGCAATGGACAGAGGGCCTTCTCCAGTGGCAGTGCACTGCAAAGTGGTGGTGGAGATCTTGGATGTGAATGACAACATTCCAGAGATGGTGCTCTCTTCACTCTCCAGCCCAGTTCGCGAAGATGCCCGTGCAGACACAGTAGTGGCATTGATAAGTGTGAATGATCGCGACTCGGGACTAAACAAACAGGTTACCCTGGAGATCATACCTAACCTGCCCTTTAAGATCAAGTCCTTACGGAATCATTACACCATTGTCACCTCCGCCTTCCTAGACCGGGAGACCATCTCCTCCTACAACATTACTGTTACTGCCATCGATGGAGGCACCCCAGCTCTGTCCTCGCATATGACCTTCAAAGTGGAGGTGGCAGATGTAAACGACAACCCACCGCGCTTTGAGCAGACATCATATACTGTTTATGTCACCGAAAACAACGCTGCCGGTGCATCTCTGTGCGTAGTGAAGGCAACAGATGCTGACATTGCGGAGAACGCCCGTATCACCTATACTGTCCTTAATGACAACAACCATGGCATCCCTGTAGCCAGCTATGTCAGCATCAAGCCCGATACAGGTGAGGCTTATGCACTCCGGGCCTTCGACTTCGAGAAACTAAGGGAATTTCACTTTCAGGTCAAAGCCCAGGACAACGGTGTGCCCCCCCTCAGCCGTGTAACCATTATTTATGTTTATGTTATGGATCAGAATGACCACACGCCCAGAATAGTCCACCCACCGGCCAATGGAACGCGCACCACAGAAACCCTCATGAAGAACGCAGAAGCTGGAGTACTGGTGACAAAGGTGGTGGCCTGGGACGGTGACGCTGGTCAGAATGCTTGGCTGCTGTTCGCCCTGGAGCAGAGCAGCACAGACCTGGATCTGTTCAAGGTGCACGAGCACACGGGCGAGATCCGGACTACGCGACGTGTCATTGAAGACAACTTCACCTCCTTTGCGCTGACAGTGTTGGTGCGTGACCATGGCCTGCCACCTCTCTCCTCCACCGCCACTGTGCACGTGCACGTTATGGAGCTTCAACCGAAATTGACTCCTGATCCCAAACGTATCATCAGGCCCCACGGCCCGCTAATGTTCTCCAATGTCACCCTCTACCTTATCATCGCTCTGAGTGCCACAACCTTTGTCTTTCTGGTCACTATCTTTGTGCTAGCTATTGTGCGCTGCCATGCCTACTGCACACAGCCGGGCTCCTGCTCCCCATGCTGCGTTTCCAAGAAGAGCATGCCAGAAGGTGGGACCTCGGCGGGCGGAGGCGGCGGCCCCGGAGTAGCGAGCGGTGGGGGTGGAGGTGCAGGACCGCCCAACAATGTGGCTCTGCGTCGGGACCTCAAAGTCGAACCGCACTACATCGAAGTGCGAGGAAACGGATCCTTGACCAAAACATACTGTTACAAGACGTGCCTCACCGCCACATCGGGGAGCGACACGTTTATGTTCTACAACACAGGCCGGCCACACAGTGGTACCTGGGGCTCGGGCTACGTCACCAGCCAGAGTGGACACAGCCAGATGTTTGTACGTCGGCTCAGTATGCCAGATGCCACTGCCATTCAGGTGTGTGTCTTAGTACACCTGTGTTTGTTAATCTATTGTGCCTGACTGATACTCATGACACAAGGCGCACATTAACGCTTTACTTCCAGTTTTGAGAGTTTTGCTGTCGGACCGAAGTTCTGGCAGGACGATTAGATAAAGCATTTAGGATATTTGAGGCTTCCTATTTTATTAAAAAAAAAATTATATTCCCAAATTATTTTAAATCGAAAAATATGTTCAGTAGAATTTAGAAAAAAATAACAAAACATTATAATTGCTACTGATGTAGATGGGCATCAGAAACAAATGAACATACCAACAAACCGAAACGTGAGAAAAAAAATCTTTATATCAATTTTTATAATACATGAATAGGGTGAATATGATGGTGGGGGAAGTGGTCTCTGGTAGTTATTTCTAGTTATAGTATTTTCTATGAATCCATGGATACTAGTTTTTACAATATATTGAGTTGATAAAGTAATACTACGTTGGCATCCATTAGTTCAGGTCTTTTTCTGTCGGAGCCAAAGGGTCTGTGTTTACTTAAGTGCATGAGTGGGTTCTCTACTCTGTGTAGTGTCTGTTTGCATATGTGTGTGGCTTTGTTTCCATCTGTCTGATGATTCTGTGCATCAGTGGCTCACATTTGGAAAGCTGTCATCAAAATGCTTGTCGTCATACAGCATATATTCAAAGAACATCTCTGAGTTTCTTTCTACCTGTCCCCCTCCCAATGTATTCTTCAACTAAACTGTTGTTGCAATGAACGTGGATCCACTATTAGTTTTCAAATGATTTTTGAAGTGAGATTTTTTACGACGCCAGTCGCCACTAGATTTGAGTATAATAAGAATACAGAGATGCTTGCGGTAGATTGGTTGGTGCTTGAAAGAATTGATGTTGTTACTTGGCACAGCCAGTCTCGCTAGTATGCTGTGGGCTATGTACCACAGCTTTTGTTCCAATGGGCACCCAGCTCAGTGGTCCTTTCGATGGAGGAGTAGTCTGGGGTATTAGTGCAGCACTCAACAACCGAGAGAGCCTGTGTCACAGAACCAAAATCCTCCTGCATCATGAACCTTGCTGGTACCTGAACAGACAGAATTTCCGGACGGTTGAAGATTACAAAATGAACGGATCATCATTCTGAATTGGAAAGAGATTAGAATGATCTGAAATTGAAATTCATAGTTATTGAAATCATCTGTAGATGATGGAGCAAAACTACACACACACACACACACGCACGCACGCACGCATACACATACACACACAATGCAGTACACCATTTGTCCCAGAACTTCAGTGTTACTGTGTATTGCAAAAGGGAAAATCAGATAGGCAGATTGGTGACAATATTTTAGGTGATTATTCTGTCATCCGCCGGCAGTTTCCTCATTACATGCCAGTCATGTTTGTTCCTGCTATGTAATTAACTGGCTACAATGCGTTTCTCAACACTATGCCTCGATTGGTTGGTACTGCGTGGAAGAAGCCGGGGGATGTAAGGCGATTGGACAATGTGTCGATGGCGGAGGTGTGAGCTCTGTATCCATGCAAGGAGCATCCACTTAGAGGCAGAGAGGAGGAGGGAGTGAGAGAAAATAAATGGGCAGAAGTGGACAGACCTAGTGCCTTGAGTATTCACCAATTTACAATAGCCAGCCAGGCTAAATAACTGAATACAATTAAAACCCTTCAGAATTCCTTTCACGTCCCCCCTCCTGTTAATTTATTCCCTCTCCGCTGTACACAATAAAATAAAATAGTCTATATTTTTAAATTGAGTTGGTTGTCACTGGTATTTCCTCTAAACTCTTTATTTGCCTGTGAGAATGAATTTTATTGTTTTCTTGCATTACCTTTGTAGTACACATCATAAGGCCAAACGGAACAAGTCTACCTTTCATACACCAGCAGGACACATGCCAAGCAAAGATGTTGAGTAACATCCCCACACAATGTGGTCCCATTTAAAATGACTTATGAGTGTGAGTAAACTTAGATTCAATTCTAACCGTTTTTTTGTATTCATCCCACTTCTACATTTCATGAATGCAAGCTTACTCTACATGTATATGCATGGCTACCACCGCCATCATGGTGCTTGTATTTTCTCTTATTAACTGAATTCCCTGACTTACTCCATTTGGTAGGTCCTGTGTCCCCGTTGACACAGCTCGGTGTGAATGACTCTAGGAGGAACACCGAGCTTTTCTGATTAGGACCACATATTGGATTTCAAGGGTGATTAATATCTACTGCAGATGCGGAGAGGTCAATTGTGCTTCCACAACGAGCAAACATCTGTCTTTTGAGGTTTGAAGGAAAATGAGTCGATGATGCTGTGTGAGGGTGGAGGTAATATCGTCACAGTTTCACAGACTGTTTTACCTCTGTCGATCGACATTCAAGCAAATGTAATCTGATTTTAGTCCTGTGGTTAGAAAACAGGCCACTCTGTTCCACTTTGCATGGACTTGGAAAGGAGTGATAACCACGTCCCTTTGGTCTTGCTTCTATGCCCGTGTTGCAAAGCACAAAAATGGTAAAAGTAATGTATCTGGAGGCCCGGGTATTTGGAGTCTCACCATGTGATCTCACAGAGGTGTTACATTGCCAGCAGACAGGCAGAGGTTATAGTGTGTCACTCTGCTGATGTCAGAGTGCATCTGTGTCCAGGTGCAGAGCCAAGGGGGTTTAGCTTAGATCTTCCCCCGCACTCATCCCACCACCTGTGACCTTGACGGGAAGGAAATAGCTGAAGATGGGTTTGGGTGGGTAGTGGGAGTGAAGTGGGGAGCGGCACCGCCGGTTCTCATGGTGAGATGTGTCGGACCAGCTCAGACTGGCTGGGTGACAGTGACACTGAAGGCTTTGATCAGGGCAAGCAGTATAATGTGGGGAGTGGCAAAAGAAGAGCAGGAGGGATGGGGTGGTGAATATAAAGAGGTGGGATTTGTAACATGAAAGGGGTTCGATGGTAGAGTTCGTTTACAGAATACAATGGCAACAAACAGGACAGTAGAAAACATATTTTATTGTTCCACATTTTCTTGTCACCTGTGTCTCATTTTGAACATATAATGGGGAATAGGAGACAGAGAAGGACATTGAACATCTGCTGCCTCTAATGGGGTCTATCGACACGTACACGGACGCTCGGTCTCCATGGTTACTGACTGTGCCAAATTGCGCAGACCGAACCCACCTGGGAGAGAAAGCCTCGGGTCTTATGTGTCAAAGAGACACAGGGTCACTGGGCTGCATAAGAGAGAGCTCTCAATGTCATTCTCTTGCTAAGGACAGAGAGGAAGGAGGGGGGAGATGGGGGAGGGTGTCTGAACTGGGGGATGGCATGAGGGGGATGGCACGCCTCAATTAACCACCTTATTTCTCTCCACAGATTGAGGCAAGCTGTCGCCATTATGATGGCTGTGTGTGTATGTGCACATGTGCACGCCCTGTTCTGTTTATGTCATGACTTATTAATGAGACGGTATTGATTGTGCTTTGCCTGTGTGATCTGCAGCGGTACTTAAGACTCAATTCCCTTTCCCTCTTTCTCGCAGCCCAAGGCGCCTAATACGGACTGGAGATATTCAGCCTCCCTGAGAGCAGGAGGTGTAATGCAGAGGTAAGACAGAACCTCTCCAGTCACTGCAATAGTTATCTACAACTGATATAAGTTCATTGGTAATACTTCACCAATTTTCAAAGGCTTTTACTGAATTCACACTAGTTCCACAGTTTTCCATCAAGTGCACAAGACTTATTTAAATATTTCTGAAATAATGCAATTCCAATTTATATAGAACGAGGCAAACATCCCAAACACGTACCCTTGTTTCTCTTTCAAACTGTAATTTTAATTAAAAGAAAAAAAAAAATTATATATATATATATTACATTGACATTTGATGGATAAAATAATTGAGGACTAAATCAAGAATGTATCCCGGTCTGCAGAAATATCGGAAACCCTGCAATGATTAAATAAAAATTCTTATTTATATTATAGCAAGCATTAATAGCCTAGAACTACAATTTTGGAAGGAACATGAAAGTATATGGTATTTAAGAGACGTGCGGTAAGTCATGTCCTACTATGCTTAGCCATTAGGCAGATGGGAAACCTGCGGGAAGGATGGAGGGGGAGGGTTTGCAGAAGGTCAGTGATGGATGAAGAGGATGTTGTCTGGTGGAAACATGGCCCACCGTATCATACCCAGGAGGACCAAGCTACCCATGATCCTCTGCGCCTTTACCCGCTGTGGGATCAGCAGGCTCTGGCCCATAGTAATGAGAGGGGGACCCAGCTAACAAGCAGCACTAGGCTTAGCGAGATGGAGCGAGCCAACTGCAAACAGGCAGTTGTATGGTACTGTACCACCCAAAGAGCAGTGATATGAGAATGTTTACACAGACACACACACACACACACACACACACACACACACACACACACACACACACACACACACACACACACACACACTTAAATGATGGTCTACTATGTTATGAATCGTAGATGACTAGCCAACCAGTCTGTCAGGCAAAACAGAAGTAGGTCATGTGCCATTACTGCTCTTGTTAACAGAATTACACATACATAAGTATACACGGACACACACACACACACACACACACACACACACACACTAAGAAGTCTGTCCCTGCGGCTATGGCGGCTTCATGGCAGAGATGAGACGAGAGGGCATATGAGATGACAGAATACACTATGCTTTCACAGCTCCCCGTAAACAGTGGCTGTCTATGGCTGCTTCAAGACCAGGGTCAGTGGAGGCCTGCGTGTGTCTGTTTATGTGTGTGTGTCGGTATATGTTGGACATAGCATACTATTCCTTCATTTAGCTTCACTGGTCATTCATGAATACATTAATGCCACTGACCAGTCTACAGTATGCATTTGCTTTTTTATCCAG
>NC_137199.1:15722307-15892307 GCF_960531495.2 Zeus faber | reverse complement strand
TTGAATTCAAACCTGCCAATGGAAAGATAGATATATAGTGAAAAGGAGGATAGAGGATAGCAAATAATACACAGGGAGGTAGAAGAAGTTGATGCACAAGGGAAGTTGGCTGCAATGACTTGACAATTGGTTCTCCAAAGCAATGGATGAAGTCGAAAGAGGAATGCAAAGGAAAGCGAGAGGGAAGGGAGGCTGCACCAGGCGGCTGTTGCTAGGGCAGAAAGTCTGAACCACACAGGGATGGTGGGGGAGTGGAGAGGGCGAGGAAGAAGGAGTATGAGAGAGTGTGAGAGATTGCAAGACAGAGCTTGCAGCATTCTCTGTCAGCACCGTCATTGTCACGGTGACTCCCATGTCCTACTGCCTCACTGGAGGATGCAGTTTCTACGGCAACCATTCATGGCCACAGAGATTCACTAGAGGCAAAGAGAGAGAGAGAGAGATGAAGAAGAAGCAGAGTTGGGATGAAAAAGGTAATGCACGGATGGGGAGGGCAGTCTAAGGGCTTGGAGTGTAAGCATATGGTCTGGCACAAAGTTATTGAAAGACAGAGCCAGTAGGGAAATCATTGGATTAGGGAATACAAAATAGATTAAATTAAAATATAAAATGTAGTGGTCACTGAAAAGAAGAGAAACCAAATGAGGCCAGAGCAGGCGAGAGGGAACAGAGTGATAATGCTTACACTTGGAATAAGTAAGTGAGAGCGTGAGAGAGTTTTCGGTACGCAGTGCTCGAGAGAGATGCAAAGAGATTCAGAGATGGGCAGGACAAGAGGGCAAGTGCAACGGAGTGAGTGTGGGAGGAGTGTGACCTACATAAACTACGACTCGATAGGTGGAAGCAAGTTTATTACGGACTTGTCTGTGCCACCTTTTAATTTGACATTCCACACATAGATGCACAATAAAGGACTGATTTTATTATGAGCAACTGGAGACTTCCATTATGCTCCTGCCCAAGGCATGATGAGGACAGGGATGGAGGGTGACCAGCCAAGAGGAGGACAATGGAAGACAGGGAAATGGGGTGGAGGAAAAGCCTATTGTGTAAGAAATAGGGGGGTGGTGAAGAAACAGGGTGGCTCAGGTGGTAGAGCTGGTGGTCTAGTGATCTAAAGGTCGCTGGTTTGATCCCAGGCTCAGGCTGTAGTGTCCTTGAGCAAGACAATTAACCCCTCATTGCTCCTGATGGCTGCGTCCGTCGGTGTTTGAACAATTGTAAGTCGCTTTGGATAAAAGCGTCTGCTAAATGACTAAATGTAATGTAATGTAATGTAAGAAATAAGGTTAAAAAAAAGAAAAAAAAAAAGTTCAGCTTAGGATGCATCTCTTGCTTTCCCAACTTCAGTGCCTTGGCCATGACCGTGTGAACCACTGTTGAGGAATTTAGGCACATGACTGTGTCTAATGACAAAAACCATACCTGTCTTCAGAACAATAGGACATTTAGAGGCAACGGCAACTAAATAAACACTTGAGTCTGGAGGCTGGATCAGTAAGAAAAGCAAGGGAGTCAGAATGCATAGATGGGCAGCAGGCATCTTTATGGCTGTACTCTCTGAGTTAAGGTTTGTATGATCTGAAGAGATTTGTGTTTGGATGAATGTTCCAAAGGCTACGCAGAGCTGTCTGAGAGCTGTCAGGGACTCGTTCTTTCTCCTTCTGGATCCTTCCTCCCGTGTCTGTTTTTATATTCCTCACTTACGTCTCTCTTTTTTCTTTTTTTTTTCAGTTTATCACATCCTCTTCTCTCTTAGGTCTTCAAACATCTCCCTGTCTCTCTTTATTTCTCTCTTTCCCTTTTGGGGACTAAGAAGAATAAATCCTTTTTAATGCTCTGCCATTTAGTTATGTCACGATTAATGACTATATGATCCTCATTAAAAACCACTGCTCTGATTAAGTGGTGCAAGGTCTTAGCAAATACCATACGCATACTAAAATGGTCTAAAACAACATGCACACGCTCACCTACATTCAGTTGGCAGTGTATTATATTGGGTGGCTGTTCAGTGCTGTCTCTCAGGATAGTTTGTCTCCACCATCTGTCACACGATCCTTCTGGGATCACACACCCCAGGTGCCCAGTTTTGAATGAAACACAGGGACACACATACTACGTTATTTCTCAACACCTTGCAAACAGTTATGATTTCATTCTATACCTGGTCCCCTTTTTTTCTCTTCCTGTTATACTGTAATCAGTTTGAGCAATAAATGGTAATTCATGCAGACTTACATTCTCCTCTCACTACCCTGGCGCAGCGATGAACACACAGACGCATGAATACAAATTAGGTCTTGAACAGACAGCAGGATCAGGTTGTATTTTTATCAAAATGCATGAACACACACTATCACAAGCACACACACACACAAAATACACAGCCAGCATAGAAAAGCAAGGAGCAGGTGCTTACACAGAAGGGCGTGGCACCAGCTCAAGTGCAAGCTATCTCAAAAGTCCCTGAATTGTCTAGTACTGCAGTGCACCACTAAGAAAGGGAGAAAAAAAATATCACCTTCAAGATCGTTACTGGTCATTTCCCCCTTCTCTTTTGACGATCGTGTTTTTCGCATCCGCATCCTTGCACTTTCTAGCTGCTCTTCCTCCTCCTCTTCCTCCCCACCCCGTTACATAACTCTGCGCTGCTCTCCACTGCGCTTCTGCCTAACCGGCCGATGGCGGGGCCAGACATGGGTATGAATAAAGTCGACATGGCAAAATGGAGCTTGGGATGATTTAAGCGGCTGTGAAAACCTTAGGAAGCATAGAGGAGAGAAGGGGACGTTTGCTGTGCATACACAGGCACAGTATGTGGACGGAACTACTGACGACTGCAACAAGAAGAGGGTTTAAGAGTTATGGACATGCATGCTGCATGGAATTCAGAGTTGTGAACATATACTGTATATATCTTTGTGTGTGTGTGCTGCTTCACTAAAGAGGATGCATCAGTGATACATTCCGAGGCAGAAGGTGTGGCTCCTTGTAGGCAGCCTCAGCTTAAGACACAAAGATGAGAGTGAGTGAGAGTGAATGAAGCAAAATGTTAATCACTCTCCGCAAACAGTTGTTGTTCGTAGCATGCCTGTGAGTGAAAAGTGATGGACTTTTAACTCCCAATCACATTTAACAGTACCATAAACATCGCTAGGTGTGATTAAGACTCTGCCAATAGCTGGGCAGGATGGAAGCCGGTCGACTTTGCTTCTCACACTAGATTAGATGAAAGGTCAGGGAAAATGAGAAATGGAGAGGCGAGGAGAGGGATTTGGCTCTGCAACAGCCATTGACAAATCAGATTGAAGCATTGACTGTCTGTTCCAGTGCAGGGCAAGGCGTTGGCCTCTGTTGCCATCCTAAGGAAGAAGACAGCATATTACACGCAGTTATGCAGAGAAAAATAAAGCTACTGTTGAGGAACTATAAAAAAAGTTAACAAGTCAATTGATGCCTTGACAGTGTCCAACATCAATGCTATATTTGCCTAACTTCAATGTACAATGTAAACCAAAAAAAAACAAATGTGTAAAACACTAAAGCAGAAAAAAAACAGCAAATATGTTTTTACAGTATGAACTTCTCTGTCGCCACATTTTGACACAGCCAGTAAGAACACTTTTCGGTATGTCCAAATTCATATTTTTCCTACCAAGTTGTAATGTCTTTGACCCCCTACGTACGAGGGCACTGCCCTGCCTTGCTCTTCCCTGCCCTCATCTGATCCATCTGTCTCTGAAAAGCATGACTCAGGGCTCCTTGGGGTCCTCTCTTGTTCATGGCACTTAGTTCACATTGGGGCCAGGTCATCCCATTCAGTGCCTGAGTTGTTGGGGACAAGTCATATACCAAGGCACTTTAGACTATTTAGAATAGATAGCACTGGAGTAACAGGACACTTTTATTTTTTTTGTTATTTTACTCACTGTTATCTTGTAGCTTTCTTTGTTATGTTCCTGCTTAGGAGTAAGATGAGGACAGGGAAAGGCTCCCTCAGTGTAAATGGATTTGACTCTTGCTGTCTCTGTGTCTCCATGTGGAGGAAGGAGTGACTGAATCCAGCCCCCCTCCCTCTCCCACACTGTCCTCATCTCCTCTGCCTCTGTGTCAGAGTCAGTCTAATCTCGGCAACTCATGCAGCTGTGTTGTCACAAACCAGTGAAAGCCAGAGTGTAGCTATGCGGATAGGATTTGTAGATTTACAATGCTTGACCAGTGTAACTCAAGAACACTGCAGGTTGTGTCACTTTTAATATATGAATATGAATATTGTGAAATGACAATTAATTATTCTGAAGTGTCCATACTGGAGTCAGTGTGTGTTTTCATCCACTGACTGGGTGAAATTGCTCCTGGTCGTGCTGATGCCTCATAAAATGCCACCGTGTCAACTGGAGCTCCCGCTACCCCCCTGCAGAAGAGGGTGGTCCACCTAGCGTGTTTTGACTTCATAAGGCTGATCTGGATTATGTGCTGAGCATAAAATGGAACATTTACCATGCATTTGCTGAAAGAAGAAGTGGTGGCAAATCAGTGTATGGGAAGGGGATTTCTGTGATGGGGAGGGAAAGAAAGGGATAAACTAAATGCTGATCAAGAGTGGACTACAAATCTGAAAGAAAAACATGCACGGGAAAGATTGGAGGAAAGGTGCCAATCGACTCTTATCAAATCGCCTTTGCAGATCGTGTTACAGTTATTTGTCATTGTTTTGTGCTGTATCATCCATCTTGTGCCTTATTAAATGAGACTTAAGTTGATTTGGAGATGTATGATGCTGTGTGACAATGCCTCCCGATGGACACGTTAAATCACTACCTTAAGCATGACTCTGCCCTCATCTATCATCTATTACATTAAATTTATATTTTACACTCAATAGACATATTTGGGGTGATGTAGTCTTTGACGCTTATTATTAAAAAAAACAACAACATGAGACACATTTTCACGAAAAGTGAATAACTTCATAGAACGTCTGGTAGAGGAGTAGCGGAGCAGAGCAGGGAGACGTCTTCTCTGCCCTGGGTATCGTATGAGGCCAAGTTTCTTCCAGACACTGCTCCTTCTGGTTGGATGGCTTCCTGTTAAAGTTAATCTCCCCTTTGGACAAAATTCAGGGTAAAAAAGGCAAGGAAATTAAAGGACTATCTAAGGGAAGTACAGCAAGTAGGTCACTGTTGTGAGGAAGGCAGGGAAATGATGGGGTCAATGGGATTTTTCTAGTGGTTTGACTTGTGTTCAGCAAATTTCTGGGCCACATATACACATGCACACATACTTGTTTGAGAATAAGTCACTCTATAAGGTTATGATGGTGAAAAAAGGGGAAAGCATGTTGTTACTGACAGTGCCACATACTGTAGCCCACAATCTGTGGGGTGGCAAGGAGAGAGCCATAACTTTGAGGTAACAGGGACGATAAGTTCTTACCGTGTAGTCCGCAAATCCAGATCGAAATGTCTTAGTCTAACCAGAACAAATAACTCAAGTTCCTCTAAGTAAAAACATGTAACACATTTCTCTCAATATCATCAATTATTTGCTGTACGACGCTCATCTGGGGGATTGGACACACAACTCGTATGTTGTTCTTGTGCATTGTACAATGTATCTATTGTATATATCTATACATACTGTATATACATACATATATGTTCATATATACAAATGTGTTTTTGTGGCCAATCAGTGAGTACTGTTAAAACACCCTTATGTGTGGCCAGGTAAGGTCTCTGCCCATTCATAAATGAAGGGCTTTGGCTTTTCATCACACACTTCCTATCACTGTTACAAGGCTGGCTTTTAGCTTTTGCACCAAGCAGGCACTATCTAAGAAGGAGTGATTCATATGCATGCCCCCACCCGTTGATGTGTGGATATTTGTGTGGAGTAGACGTTTGGTTGTTGGGTCGATGGATGGGATGGCGGCAGGGCTCTGGTAGAGGAGTGAAAAGCTTTGCATGAGCTGCAGATGAGTCATAAGCTGTGGAGACTAATAGATGAAGAGTGTGACTGGTGATGGCAGAGAGAGGCAGTTTCACACCTGCCTGTTAACCAACTTGAGGCTATTCACCTGCTCAGCTGAGGGTAGCACATTAAATGACCTTGTGGTGCAGTGAAGGATCAACAGCTATACATGAGTCACAGCCATAAACTTACACTAACACGCACACACACACACACACATTCGCACACTCATACATAACATAGGGCACCATCATTGTGTTGACCTTATCTGCATTTACCGCTCTGCAGCTTAATTGGCATATAAGTTAAACAGTAATCTTCTCAAACATGCAAATAAACGTTCATGTAAATGGTCTATTTAGACTTTCAATTAAAATGCCACTGCTTCACTCCCTGGCCTTTCCCTGCCTCTCATATCATGGTGGAAGTTTTTATGACTTATCACATAATGCAGGGAGGCATTCTTTGTTGCCAATAACCAGCCTTCCATCAGATAACTGCCACAGCCTCCTTCATTTCTTAATGCCTTGTGACTTTTCCTACACGAATCCCAGCAGAGACTGAGTCTTCATAGGAATTGGTAGCTGTGGAGATTTCACTGAGTTCATGGTTTTCATACGATGTTATTGGATGGATTTGCCAACGGGTATAATATAAGTGCTATATCAGACTACTCACTTTTTCTTTTAAACGACCCGCTATAGAGGGGTTTAGATGAAGGATTTGACAATGGGGCCCCTGCCTTACTAAAACTATAGAAAAATGCATCAACCACTATAAACAAAATAAATAATGTTTCATCTTTCTCCCTCTTTTCCCTCAGATGGCGAAGGGGGAGAGGTGTCCCCCCCAATGGGAGCTGGCGTGGACAGCAACAGCTGGCACTTCCGCTACGGTCCCGGTGGCCCCGGTGTACCCCCGCAGCACCTGAAGCCTGGCGAGGTTCCTCCAGAAGCCTTCATCATCCCAGGCTCCCCTGCGATAATCTCCATAAGACAGAACCAGGGAGGGGAGGACGACAAGAGTGATTTCATCACCTTTGGAAAGAAAGAGGAGGCGAAAAAGAAGAAGAAGAAGAAGAAGGAGAAGAAGGACAAGAAGGATAAGGGGAAGGATGATGGAGATGAGTAAGATGGGAAGACAGCGTAAAGAGGGAAAGAGCCTTGTTAAAACAGAGGTACCAACCAAAGTCCAGCTGGAGAAAAGAAAAAAAAAAACTTTTACATTACTCAGTTTGTTTTTTATCACATCAAATCAAGTATAAATATTTCCACAATCTCTCATTCTCTCTCTTGCATACCTGGCCTTGGTGATTCATTTTACCTCTGCTACCATTTGGATGACAGTAAGAGGATTGATTTTCTCCCATGCCCCCTTATGCAAAAGCCTGAGCTGAGTACACCCTTTGATGAAAGCAACCCGCTCTCTCAATTTCAGTGTTTTTATCTTTTCACTTTGTGGGCAGGTTGGCACCTCTGTCTTACCTCCATCTCCCCAACCATGATGTATGACCCATTCTCTCTGAGAGAAAGCGAAAACCTTGTACTACCACAACAAAATTCTCCGTGCCAGCCAAAGAAAACGGAAGAAATGAAAATGTCAAGAAAAAAAGAAAGTAACCAGAGGAAACACAAAAAAAGTTTGATTAAAATGTGATTTTGATGCTGGACACGCACGATTTGTAAATAGCACCAGAGAGAGTCACACTAAGCTGAGGCTTACATGACATTGCTGCAGCTGTCTCTAGCATTAAACAACAGTGTTCCCTGAGATGGCAATTAAAACACATGCTCACACATACACCTGCAGACACACATATACACAGAAATACGCCAACACGAATGCACACAGTTATATCAAAGTGGACACTAAGAGCAACGGAGACCGAAAGAGATTAAAAAGGAAACAAAGGCGACCAACGTTTATGAGATGTGCTTAAAAATAGACACTGCAAGCTTCTTGCCCAGCACAGTCTCCCAGGCAGTGCACTTGTGTACATCTACTCTCTCAGGATGGACGCAGCATCCCCTGAAGTCACGCATTGTCTCTGCCCACTGCTTTATTAAAGGACATGTACACTTTGGCTAGAACCCTGACAGCTTAACGCAGAGAGCACGGAAAGTTGAAGATGTGGAGATCATACCTTAAAATCTCACGCTGACCATGGAGAAGAGGGTCCTGCCGAGCCCATGAGTGACGCAGGCTTCAGATATTGGTCAAAAACCTTGTGCAACACCTGGAAGGTCTCAAGATTTTGATAACACTTTTTCTTCTCCCCCAGCCAGTCAGCAAAAGTCCAATGCTTTCTGCTTTGAATGTTTGGTAGCAACCAACCCTTACCTGATACCTTGATTCCACCCCCACACTTGCCTCGAGCTACCGCAAGCCACCCTCCCGTCCCAACCCCACTGCCCTCCATACACTGGCATCCTGCCTCGCTGCCCACTGACTGTCTCTTTATGTGATAATGAAATATGTGAACTCGATCTCTTGTAACTTTTTCAGAGAAAAGCCACAGTTTATTTTCTCATTTTTTCTTTAGCTTTAAATGCAATTGAATTGCAGTGCTCTGCTTTTCCATAACCACACCCATTTTACCATGGTCACAATGTTATTCTGGCAGTGGGCAAACATTACTCCCGAATCCTGCCCCTACTCCTAAAACCCCCTCTGATCCCCTGCTCAGGAGGGATCCTGGGAATCGCCTGCTCTTGAACATTGTGGTGTGCTGGGAACAGCATGGAGTAATGTGGGCAAGGCCTGGGGAAGTACAGTTGGGGTTCTGCCTGCAAACTTTTTTCAGACGTCTCTAAGTGCAAAACGGTTCAGTGCTTTTAACATGTCAATACTACAGTACGCTGTTCATTTCCTGTTTGTAGTCACTGATGAGAGGGGAACAGGTGGGATGGGGCCTTAAGAGAGGGGTGGAGATCTGGGACACAGTAGGGTGACAGGTGCCGTGGGCTGGCCCTCCCCTCAGATGTACCAGAGTATAATGTTTTTTCTCCAAATTGATTGTTTGGGATTGCTAAGCCAAAAAAAAGTCACATATCGGCTTATATGTACGCTGTAAATGTAGCGTAGTCATAGATTCATAGATTGTTTCTACATTAGTGAATACAATTAGCGAAACAAGAAATATGGGCATCCAGGGACTTCCATCCCACTGCCCTATCCCACCCATCCTCTCTCAGGAGGTCTTGAAAAGGGGCGGGGAAATGCCTCACCCCTGCTTCTTTGAGTTTCCCTCCCCTGCCTGTAACTTGCCGCCACGTCCCCAAGGTTTTGCGGCTCAGTATGACGTCACTCCACTAAGTGGCTGCTGCATGTAGTGCTCAAAGGAAACACATACTATATAGAGAAATATATATATATAAATAGATAGATGGCTATGATTTTATTATTTTGTATCATCATTTTACTTCATGACTCGCACAGGAGATATTTGTACGTACTTCTGTCTCTGCCAAGCATCTCCTACATATTACACCCTCACTCTTCACACTCCACAGATGGTGGTGTTGTATGATGTTAACTAAACCTCTTTAGATATTTGTAAATGCTATAGTGTGATACCCTTGCCCTCAACTCTGGTTTGTTTATCATTTACTTTCTTTCCAAATATGATTTATGTTTTGCGAACAAGTTAACGTTGTCCAGCTTTTGACATGACGATCTAACTAACACTGTTATATTGTAACTGAAATATGTATGATCCTATGATAAACTATCTCTTCCCTTTCACTCTACTTTCAACAGAAAAAAAACAAAATCAAAAAAAAAATCCAATGTAAAAAAACGTAAATGTAAGTGTATGCTTGTGTTTAGTGAGCATTCATGCTGTCATTCTTTCCTAACGTATGGTGGTGACCAATGGTGGCAACGTGCTGTTCCTAAATGGATGAGCACAGATCTGTTGTAAACCTTTTCCTATTTTTTTTTTCATCCGCTCATCAACTGTGACGGTGAAGTAGTGAATTTATTTCATATTTTTGTCTTTTTATTTTATCGAAATAGTGGTAATGTGTTTTGTTTATAAATCACTAATAAAGTTTTCTTTCTAAAAATGAGATAGAAATTGTTGCCTCTGGAGTTTTTTCAAGAAAAATAAAACGTTATCTGTGTTTGTTTGTGCGTGCTTGTTTCTGTACCAAGTGTTACAGTCAAACGAAAAATAACTTTGCTAATGCTGAAGAATTAAAACCTAATGCAATATGATTCGATAACATTAGGATATTTAGTTTCAGTATGTTTATAGGCATCTTTAATATTCTGATACTGTGAGCTTAATATGTTGACTATTGGATTTGGGAATGAACCAATTCATTCAAATTGAATTTCTGGTTGCCCACAAAGGGGCCTGTTGCTATGGGGAATGGCAATAGAGAGGGTGACAAAGAGGTTGGCCAGATGAGTGAAGAAGAAATTTGATCCTTTAAGTTAACGGACAAGAGAGCGGACATCCCTCCACATCAGTGGAATCGGTGCAAGGGAAACAGACAGATCTTTTTCAGGCTTTAGGCTCTCCTCTATCACACACACAGCATCATCACACTCACTGCACTGACACAGTCAGAAAGGTTCCGTCCCTGCAGAGAGGACACTGAGTGGCCGAGTGACCTGTCTAACGCTGACCTTTCACTTGTCTAAGCCACAGTCACAGATGGTCCAGACGGCCCCCTGAGAGAGAATGCTTTCTGACCCAACATTTATTTAATTTCATAGAGTGGCTGAGCGGATGGATTTTGTACCAGTGGGAAAGTTGTTTGGGGGGGGGGGGGGGGGGGGGCTAGATGGCCTAGATGTAATGCGACATCGTCCATTATATGCACTTGGATTGTCCTATCATTTTAACTACAGATGTTGAAATTCATAAAATATCACCACAGAATTCCCATAGAGAAATACAATACCCTGGATGTAATTTTATGAACTGAAAGTCCATTCATGAATTGAAATTAAAAATTTGAAAAATGAATGGAATAATTTAATTAACGAATTAATTTATTAATTAATTAAAAAAATGGACCCGATGGCGTGCCTCAGGTCCATCCCAAAATGAACACCTGAAATGAATGGAGATAGTATCCTAAATCACTTGGAATTTTGATGTTTTGCAAAATGGTGATTCAGTGTTTTTGTGTTGTTTTAAAATTATTGTTGTTGTTTCCCCAATCACAATGGACAAAAGTGACTTTCCATTTTAATGTTTCATGTTAACTGTCTGAACTTTTCAACAGACACCTATTTAAGGGCAGTTCAACATCCTCCATCCTGGGGACACGAGACAGAGGTGACAAGAGTTCAAGGGTTCACATGGTTATTCCGCCGGCATGCCAGGATGCTTCCTCCCACTTCCTCTTGCTGTCTCGCTTTCTCTGTTTGTCTCCCCTGAGACAGATGAGAAGGTTTCCATGGTTACCACTGGAAGGAGATGGGTCTCTATGGCAACCATCTTTGAGTGCATATAAGTATGGCCTGAATCCCATTTCAATGAGTTTGTGTGTGTTTACCCGTATCAGATGCTTAGTCGAGACAACACCTTAGAGCGTTACTGGGATGTTGCTGTGATGACGCACACAGAAAGTGCAAATTTAACACAACTGAGATAAAACAGTAACTGCAGCACCATTAAAGGGCAACGCTCTTGGTGCTTAACTCAAACCACCCACACATAAAAACTATTTTTCTTTTGCGTGGGAACAATTCTCCCAGGCACATTGTCATAAAGCACAGGTTATGGCCTCAGTTTTGTTCAGCATTTTGTCCATTTTCTGGTTCTTCCGTTATACAAACAAATAACCACGTAAGCAAACAGGCCAGGAAAGCAAAATTAATACCCTGCAGCGATTTATCTGTGTAGCCGAGAATCTAGCTTTTGTATGAAAATATGCATAAATAATGGCAGCGCCACTCACAGGCGGTCCTTCCATATGGCACAGATAGGCAATTGCCAGGAGCCTCATGTGCTTGGGCTTTGTGAATTTGTGTGGATTTTTTTTTTCATAAAAACTCTGTTTTCCTTTGTCACTGCAGGGATGGGCGCTGCAGTGACATATCTCAATGATTTGAACTAGAACAAAAAAGGCCCTTAGAGGGACTTGAGTGATGGGTGGGCTTGCTGGGCTTGCAACTCACTTTTTTTATTTTTATTTTAGTCCATGCCGGTACAACAGAACAAGCCAAATACGTATGTCGTCTGAATTCATTACATGAGATAAATCAACCTTGTGAATAAGCAAAAGTGACAATAAACTTGGTCTCCGGGCGATTTGAAACACGCGCTTGAGTTGGCAGCTTTCAAAAGCTAACCTGGCATCAAACCCTTAAATCCTGTGACACTGAAGTCGCAACTCTCTCTTTGCACCACTGCGTCCTACAGGATGAAGGTTGGTCGTCTCCTCCAGTCGTTTAATTAAAGGAACAGGACTTCGATGAAAAAAGAATGACATGTACCCGCGACGACAGTGTCTGAACCGTCACGCTACCAGACCTGCTTCCTGGTCTGTCCTGGTCTCCGGGCGCATTTAAACACACGCTTGGGTGTGCTGCCTTTCAAAAGCTCTCTCTGCATCGAACCCTCAAGCCAGTTAGAGTTCTCATTTAGCTTCGCTCACTGAGAAGAGCTCCCTTTAAAGCGTTGCCGTTTACTAGCCATGCTTGCATTAAGGTGGAGGTGGTGAAGGGCTTCACATTGGTCCTGCCTCGGGCTTCCAAATCACTAAGACCGCCCCTGGAGCCACTCTGGGCTCGGGATAAGGACCACTGAAATCAATAAACTTTAATCCAAAACACAAAGATCAACACAAACCAATTTACAATTACGCAATATCACCACCGCCATAATTTAGGGTGATGAAACGCCAGCAGAAAGGCCAAACAGTGCAAACGGATACACAAACTCAAGAGGTTAAATTGATTCAGGAGGTACAATACTAATTGAGCAAAATTCTGTTAATAGCATAATAAAAGACTGATTTATCGCACATACGTAGGAATGTGGGTATATGTAAATTATTGCTATATACTGTACAGCAAAGTCAAACAGCTCTTCAACTGCAGTGACTCAGCAATACCAACTTGCTGAGGAAAGCAAACAGGGTGACTTGGAAACAAGGAAGATGAAGAAGGAAAGATTAATGTGATAATAAATCTAGCTTCTGGCAATAGCAGTGCTGCAAGACCTCACCAGAGAGCTAAAGAGTGCAAAAGATCGAATGAAAATCCAACCAGACATTTTCATTTTGAATCAAAGGTATTGGCAGACAGAACAGAACAGACAGAAAGATAGAACAAAACGTGTGTTTGTAAGATTATTTGGATTGTGATCAATGGGTCACACAGTCAGTAAATGTCATCCACAAGTAAAATTATTGGACATAATTAGGGATGTGATTATTTTCATAATTTATTCTAATAACTGATAACTAGGTGCGACTTTACACTGTTATATAGATAGAAGAAAAAAATAGAATACATCTACTAATTTAATGAAGACTTTTTTTTACATCATTGAGGCTGAATGTTTTAAGTCATCCAGAGCCCAGTAAAGATCATTTTGTCTCAGGACCAAAGCACCTGTATCGGGACAGAGGATCCACCATGCAGGCCCCACTCCCTTCATGGGTGACGAGAGCATACCTGGCCTGCTCTGCCTTTATTCAAACAGAAGGTGGATCGGTAGCATTGGCAGAGAAGCAAACTACTGACAACTAACATCAGTCATTCAGTTCATGTGAATGTTAGACACATTCATTTAACAAAACATCAACTAGTCTAAGGCTACTGTAAATGTTTATAATTCTATGAATATTAGTGCAATGTTAATCTCAAAGCAGAAAATAACAGGTCTAAATAAGATGTGATGTGAATATTCATTATGGTTTATGTGATTTCTTTATTTGCTTCATTGCAGGCTGCTTAGCATATGATTGACTCTGCCCCATGTGCAATGCACACAACAAAAGAAAGAAGAGCCAGACGGACAATGATGTTCTCTTCCGCCCAGGTCGCTTCATTCTATTTTCGATAAGCCCCCATGCTTAATTCCAGGGTTCCAGTTGATCATGAAATTAATCTGTCAACAAATTATGTCCTCTGTTTCTTGGGAGAGCCACCTGGATCGCTCTTTTACCAACACCACCTTTACGTTTTGTGTCAGATGATCAACTATATCAATATGAAGCTTCTACCTATATTGAGGCACACCTCAGGAAAACAAACAACAAAACACCAACACCACTGAATCTCTGAATCTCCAGTTGAGCGATATTATCCCATTCCTGCAGAGGAGACTGACATTTGAAGACTGAAGTTGTTGGCTACTGGCCGGCAGGGCATCATCCTGATGTTGCCTTTCAACGCCCATTAACATAAAGCAAACTAGGCATTGGTATGTAAACGCTCTTGCAGTGACCTCAGCTCTAAATGAAGGAGGTTTTTTTTAAGATGATGCAATGATTAGGCGTTGCTCCAGCTGGATCTTGGCGTCAGGTTAAAGTGAACCTAACGACCTCTCCTGTTGGCAACTTGCATTATACAGTATATATAATAATTATATATATTTTATATATATATCGAGAGGGAGAGGGAGAGAGAGGGAGCATATTACTCCTGTTTTACCTACATTACTTTGGCTCCCTATATCTTTTGGAATTGATTTAAAGTCTTCCTACTTATATACAGAGCTCCTAGTGGTTTAGCACCCTCTTACATCACTGATTCCCTGTTGTTTTATGTCCCTTAACGAGCCCTTTGGTCCTCTATAGAAGGTCTTGGAAACATTCCAAAAGTCCCGGCAAAATAAAAGTGGGGAACCTGCCTTCATCCACGATGCACCTCGACTGTGGAGCATCGGGCCGAAAAGTAGAGAGGTGGGCTCGGTGTTCATTTTTAAACGGCAACTGAAAATATACCTTTTTAATCAGCTAATAATTAGCAACACTCTTATCTTTATTTTTATTTGCAATGATTTTTTTTATCCATTCTTTTGAATCAATTTTCTTTCAATTGTTTTACTTACATGGTCTTCCCTGTTTTATGCCCCTTGGATTGTGTGGCTTATTGTTGCTTATCACTGTGTGGTTTATTTATTGTTATTTTGGTTGTGTGCTGAAATGTAAAAGCACTTTGCGCTGCATTCTCTGCACGTTGTGGCTGTTCGGTATACGTGTGTGTGTGTACGGCAGAAAGCTCCGGTTTGACGTCACACACCTCCTTACGCGCGCCGAGGTGGTGCGTGGTGCCGCGGGCTCCTCGCGCTCTAACAAATCGCCCAGGGAACGCAGCCGTGAAGCGCCGAGAAGCTGCTGAGCTTTAAATAACACACATTTGGTGTTGTCATATGTGTCACAAATTTCACATGTTGCATGTGTTGGAAGGCCGGTCGGCTGCCATTTCCCTTCTCCCCTCGAAAGCTGCGGCAGACTGTCCGCGCCCCGGTGCCACACCGGGTGTTATGGTAAGGTTAGCGTGCTGCGCTAACACCGAGGCGCTATCTGCTGGTAAGACGAGCACAGTGCAGCTAACGTAACAGTGGAACTATTCTAAACTTCACAAGATATTGGGAATGGTCGTGAACTACTTCTAATTATTATTGCGTATAATTACATTTTGCTCATCCATGTTCAGTTATGGACCCTCTTAGCGGTCGACATTTTAGAGATTCAACACATCTGAAGGTTAATAACATGAATTGTGGGTCCAACTTCTCGACAGAGATACTGAGTTTACAGTTTTAATGATTTTAAAGCAAAGGTCATCATAGAATTATTAAGATAGCTACTGCACTTTAACCCCAACAAGGAGTCATTGGTCAACGGTTATAACAATCAAATCGAGCTTTCTCACGTTAATTCAATGGATGGTGAGTTTCCGGCGGCCATTTTGCTTTGTCACTGTGAGCTACATTGTGGGAAAACTCGTTCAAGCTGCACAGAAATAATGATATATATATATATTTTCCCCGCTGCACATACATATCTTGTCTTCTAAGTCACACTTAATGACACATTATATTTTTATTTTAAATCGGTTTTATTGTAATGCAGTGGACACATGAGGAGCAGTTGCCGTACTGTCCTCAACGAAGCGTCTCAAAGTAGCAGCTTCAGCTGGTGCTGACATACAAACAAGACAGACCAACCCTCACTCATGCTACTCTCACGCTCGCCTCTGGTCTTTCTTCTTCTTCCGGTAATCAGCGAGAAGCGACTGTAGATTCAGGGACGGACCAGGTTTCACCGGACACAAAACAAGTGAGTAATTATATTACAGATGGTGTTGCCAGGACACTATAGCAACGACTTTGTGAAGTCACTGTAAATTATGTTCATGTTTTTTAAGTTAAGCTTAACTTATCATTTCCCACAGCCCTTGTATAAAAGATAGTTGTTATTTTGATAATGTGCACGTATTGTCATATGTCATCATCTGTCTTGATTTTCGAATGAGAAAGAAGCTCATTTTGTCTCAACTGAATTGCTGATTGTGAGAATGTGCACTACACAAACACTTCACAAAGAGTGCACATTTTTTACTGTCGATGCTGAATATGATTGGTCAAATTCTTCTGTCCTCGATGGACGTGTTATTGCACGTACAGTAAATCACACAGATGTCCGTTGTTGGTCATAACTATAATATATGTAAATAACTTCTTTCTGTGCCAGCCAGATCAGTGGTTCCCAACTCAGGGTAGAAACTTTATTGTGCCCCTCGTAGGGGGACAACAACAAGTCTAAGAGATGTAGAAGGTGCGAGTGCCTCCTCAGAGCCCAAAAATCAATCAAGCTTACATTTCGAGAGTTGCCAAAACTTTGGTGTCTGATATGATGGGGGGGGGGGGGGCTCAAAGGTAGGAACCACTGCACAACATCCAGGTGAAGGCATTTCAGATATTTATAGGAAAGTAGCAGTCTACTGGTTTCTGGGTCCCACTGGTGGGACCCCGTTGGTTGGAGGAGACACGGAGATCAATCAACTGAACTTAACTGATAGTTACATTGATTCGGTGAACTCCCCGAAACAAGAAAAGTGAGAGCAGGAATCGGGCACTAATTGTCTCTCTGTTTGGATGTGGGCCATGCTCCTTACTGCACAGTGAACCATGTGCAAGGATCACGCCATTGCTGTAGTGGAGTGCATTATACATTGCATTTGTAGCTGAACACACACTGTCCAAGTCTGGATATTTCTGCTTGATAGCAAAACGTCGATGGGGGAGAGTTGAAACATTTGTCACCTCCAGGAGCTGTTTAGGAATGCTGCTCATGTAAAGGTGCTGTGCCATGTGATATTGATGTCTTTCTGCCAAGAAGAGGAGCACATTCTGGCAACAGCTAGTATGTTGCACAGCTCTTTTAAAGAGGCTGTGCTTTGCTTCAAAGCACATCGTCCATATTGCTCTCGCGGTCCAAACTGACAAATGAACTGTGGATAATTTTCCAAGTAATGCTCTTTAGTCCACAATGTATTTTAGGTTAGTAAGGGGTTCCCAGGCTGGATCATTAATAGGCACTTTCTGAGCTGGAGGTAAGTTAAGGTTAGTTTAATTTAGGAGGATTTAAATGTATATTTAATACAATACAAACAATTATTTATATTATTGATTATAGAACCCCGAATCGCGATCCTCGTGTCAATTACGCACGACAAATAATCTCTTGAACTTGAACTTGAACTTGAACTTTCTGTCCAGTTAGAAAGGGCGAAAATCTCAGTAAACTCCAATTTTCATGAGCGTTTCCATCAACTGTTTACCTAGAAGCATAGGTGTAGTTGACAAGATTTGTCTCCAAATTATTTGTGTGAATAGATCGACAGGCTGTGTGCACATTTGTAATCTGTAAATGTAGCACACATTTAAAATCGATATATACTGTATGTATATGTGAACGCATTACATTAATTAACCTTTACAACTTTAGAATTGGTATTTGTGTATGCATTCGATATTTTAGAATAGAACTGGCATTTATGTTAATACGGTATTCCAATTCTGCACGCGTGGATTTTTATTTTACACACAAGGAGTTTTGGGACAAAAATTCCGGCCAGTCCGATAATATATAAACAACGACAAGTAATGTGCCTTTATTATATTTGTATATGATTAGTATTTGATTATATATTTGAAAAAGGGAATGTATATTAATATAAATCGAGAGTTAAAAAGTATACATATTTGCTTTGAAACGTAGTGGAGTAAAAGTTGAAAGTCTTTGAAATACTTAAGTGCAGATACTCGCAAAAAATACTTCAGTACTTGTACTTCAAAGCTAGTTCGATTCACTAAATGAAATAAAATGGATTCACAAATACCAATTCGAAAGTTGTAAAGGTTAGGAAGATAGTCAATTTTTTTTCCACGTATTTGTACATTAATTGAATGTGTTCGAGAAAATTGTATTAATTTGTCTTTTTTGTTGTCGCGTATTCACAGAACCCCTTTTTTGTTGGCTTAATATTTATTTTTGAAAATAGTTTATAAATCGTTTTATTTGTGCAATGTGTTTGAACAGATTACAGATGTACACACGGAGTCTAGATCTATTCACAAAAATAGTATTGAGGCTCCCCCCTGAGAAGTCTACCCCCCCACAGTTTTCTGAATTTTGAATCGGTGGCCACACGCAGCACAGCTCCCGGGGCAGCAATTTCCATTAACTTCGCAGTCCGCACGGCTCGCCACCCCGGGGACCGAAAAACCAACAGACTGCTCCTTTTCAATAAATGTCCGAAATGCCTTCGCCTGGATGTCTGTCAATCCAACTGTACGTAACTGCGCTTACCCCAAATCCTTCAGTCTACGCCACGTCTTTGTCAAAGAGTATTGCTCGTGTGTGTGTGTGTGTGTGTGTGTGTGTGTGTGTGTGTGTGTGTGTGTGTGTGTGTGTGTGTGTGTGTGTGTGTGTGTGTGTGTGTGTGTGTGTGTGTGTGTGTGTGTGTGTGTGTGTGTGTGTGTGTGTGTGTGTGCACACATTGGAACCTCCATCTCTCGCTGGTGCACAGTATTTTTGGAAACAAATCCTCATATACGTCTGATCGTCTGGTGACTCTGCTCTTTTCCTTGCGCCTGGATACAGTAGATTACGGTTATTGTTGCGCTTTACCACTTTAATATTATGGAGCCTTTCGTTGTTGTTGCTGAATTATGCCGAATAATGTTCTACCCTCCTTGCGGATTTATATTGTATTACATTGAAATTAATGTGAAATAAAAGCAATTCACAATTGCTATAACGAGCAATGTGCTAATCTTACGAAGTTAATCTTACTGTAAGTGCCTGTTACTTTGTTCAATGACGACAGCTTTACATGTTCATCGAAAAAATATATTAAATGGTGCAAAGAAAAAAGAATAGCTTTACCAAGAGATCATTTGGTCCATGATTTTTTTTTTTTTTTTTACATATAAAATGTATTAAAACGAAATACTGTTGAACAGTGTATGCTATTTGTCTGGGACTGCAACACAAATCTCCGTGAGAACAAAAAGCGCTCTCCGTGGTGTTGAAAGTGTTAACGTTCAGCTCGCACGATCGATTTCGCATGGGTAATGTATGGATGCTCCTCAGTTCAAAACATGACCATTCAAGAGTGGCCACAGTTATTTAATACATTCCAGGAAACGGTGTCATTCATGTGGAATTTGGTTTACTCCCGCACCCAACCCTTAGATGCAAGAATAGGCTTTTTCATGTGATGTGTAATATCTTAAGAATACTCAATGTGTCGCTGTTGGCTATATTTGAACTGAATAGAGAGCTTAATATCACATTTATCTCCACCCACACTAGAGCATAATGCAATTTCGCGACGTGAGAGGCGTAATGTCATTTTTTCTATAGGTTTTACTAACAATGTGAGGTTACCTACAAATAACTGCTTACATTTAGTCAACATATTTTACATTATTCGTAATTGAGAATTGACTTGTTAAACGATGGCGCACAAAGGATTCCGGTTCGCAGCTTTTGTCTTCAGCTGTGTTCTAATTCTGCCGTCATCGCATTCTGTTAACGGGGATGTGAGCTATTCTTTACCCGAGGAGATGAAACGAGGAGCTGTTGTTGGAAATATCGCCAAGGATCTTGGGCTGGATGTGGGCAGACTGTCGGCGCGAAAGGCCCGTTTCGACAGCGAAGAAAACGACAAAAAATACTGTGAGATCAACCTGAGTAACGGGGATTTAAACGTTGCCGACAGGATCGACAGAGAATCTCTTTGTGGAAAGAAACCCTCCTGCATTTTGAAATTGGAACTTGTTTTGGAGAACCCACTGGAGCTGCATCGGATTAATCTCAACGTACAGGATATCAATGATAACCAACCGATATTTAAAAGGGACATTGTTAAAATGGAAATCCGGGAATCGGCAGTCAAAGGAGCTCGTTTTTCTTTAGACGAAGCGTATGATGCGGATATTGGAGAGAATGACGTAAAGGGCTATTCTCTACAACGTAATGATCACTTTAATTTGAATGTTGACACAAAAGCAGCCGGTCGAACGCAATGTGAACTGGTCTTACAAAAAGAATTGGATCGTGAAAACCAACATGAAATAGATTTAGTCCTAACGGCTCTGGATGGAGGTTCTCCTCAGAGATCTGGTTCTGTAATGATACACGTCACGGTGCTGGATGCGAATGATAACGCCCCAGTGTTCAGTCAGGCCGTCTATAAAGCCAGTCTGCCAGAAAACTCTCCTTTAGACACTGTGGTAATTACAGTGAGCGCTTCTGATGCCGATGAAGGAATTAATGGTGAAGTGACATATGAACTCCACCATGTGTCAGAAAACAGCAATGTATTTTCTCTCGACCCGAAAACTGGTGAAGTGAGAGTTATTGAGTCAGTTGACTACGAGAAAGAGTCCACACATGAAATTCGAATCAGTGCAAAAGATGGTCTTGGTTTAGCATCGTATTGCACGTTGATTATTGATATAACTGATGTGAATGACAATGCTCCTGTCATTTATCTAAAATCTCTGACTAATCCCATACCCGAGAATGTTCCTGCTGGAACAGAGGTGGGCATCATTAATGTGCAGGATAAAGACTCTGACAATAACAGGCAGGTACAGTTGTCCATTCAGCCCATAGTTCCTTTCAAACTGGTACCTTCCATCAAAAATTACCATTCTATGGTGACTACTGGTGAGCTGGACCGGGAGGCTGTGTCCAATTACAATATTACTATCACAGCCACAGACGAGGGGACTCCACCATTATCTTCTTCAAAAACTATTAAATTATCTGTAGCTGATGTCAATGACAACCCACCTGTGTTTGAGAAACAGTCCTACAGCTTCTACGTGACTGAAAACAACAAGCCAGGGGCCATTTTGTGCTCAGTCACAGCTCAAGATCCAGATTGGAGACAAAACGGTACTCTTATTTATTCTCTCTTGCCTAGTAAGTTGAATGGTGATCCAGTGTCATCATATCTATCAGTTAACGGAGACACTGGAGGCATCCACGCTGTGAAGTCGTTTGATTATGAACAGTTCAGGAGTTTTGACATTCACATCATGGCCAGAGACAACGGTTCTCCTCCACTCAGCAGCAACGTGACAGTCAGCGTGTTCATCACTGATGTCAATGACAACACTCCCCAGATACTGTATCCCTCCACTGAAGGAAATTCCATCACTGAGCTGGTCCCAAAATCAGTGCATGGAGGCTCTCTGGTTTCCAAGGTGATAGCAGTGGATTCAGACTCTGGACAGAATTCTTGGCTGTCCTATCATATCATTAAATCCACTGATCCGGGACTTTTTACTATTGGACTCCACAGCGGAGAGATCAGGACACAGAGGGACATTTCTGAATCTGACAACATGAAACAAAATCTTTTGATCGCAGTAAAAGACAATGGGCAGCCATCTCTCTCTGCCACTTGTTCCATGTATTTACTTATTTCTGATAATTTTGCTGACGTGCCTGAACTGAAAGAAATGTCTTACGAGGAAAACAGTTCCAAACTGACCTCCTATCTCATCATCGCGTTGGTATCTGTCTCCACTGTTTTCCTGACTTTCATTATCATCGTGCTTGGTGTGAGGTTTTGCCGCAGGAGAAAACCAAGACTGTTGTTTGATGGGGCGGTCGCCATACCCAGCACCTATCTCCCACCACATTACTCAGATGTTGACGGTACAGGAACTTTACGCAGTGCATACAACTACGACACATATTTAACCACGGGATCAAGAACCAGTGATTTCAAGTTTGTTCAGACCTACAATGACAACACGCTGCCTGTTGACCAGACCCTAAGAAAAATCCCAACTGATTTATCGGATCTGTTTGGAGAATCTACGGAGTCGCCAGAGGTAAGAAAAACAAACAGATTTTGAACTTTTGAATATATGTGTAGCTGTTTTTTTCCCCATTCCTTTTTTTATTCTTTATCACTTTGAGTGTTAAGTTTGCTGTCAGTGAGATATTATCATTTACTTTCAAAACAATTGTTGATTATTAAGAATCCATACTGCATTTTAATGTTACATGAAAGTCACTTTTACCGTGGGTTTTAATGTCTGCCAAGTCACATTATAACTGACTTTTTGTGACCATATAAGCCAACTTTAATTAAATGTTTAGAAATGAATGATGAAGCATGAGACTTTTTTACAAACAGGACTATGTACAATGCTGTCTTGTAGCCAGGATAAATTCAGACAGGTTTCTGTCCTAAATTCTAATGAATGGATTGAAAGCCAGCCTTTAAACCATATCATCAAGTTCTCTGATTACACCTCCATTCTACACTTAATGTGCACTGACAGTCTATCAGCATGCCACTCTGAAAAAATAGGTTTTGTAATTTTCGATCTGGATTTGATAGCAAAGGAGATTGTGTTTGACCCCAAACTTGATGGTGTTTAGAGTTGTTATCCATGACCAACCTACCAGTTGGGTTTGTATACTTATAAAGACTTTGGTTTCGAAATCCAAATGTTACAGGACAGATGTGGAAAGTCTGCTCAACTACAATGGCACATGATTGACACACATAAAAAAAACCTACATGTAGATGTAGGTTAGTTGAGTTGAATAGAATGTGTTGCTCATCTTTTATTGCACAGTTCTACAAGGCACGTATGTGAAATAACATGGTGTCATGCTTGAACTTGTCTATACAAATTCAAGCACAGATTATTTGCATATCAACTGCTATGAAAATGATGGGGGTTGAATCACATCCCACTTTTGTCTTAAGCTCTGTATTCCAGTTTGTAATTTCTTGTAAACTATTTGAGGTCACATCATGTCAGGCATTGCATCACACATTTCATACAAATAAACTCAATCTGCTTTACATTAAAATATTATGAAAAAAAAAAATATATATATATTTATACACATATCTATGTATTTTAATACATGTACTGTATAAACACATACAAAGTAGAGTGTTAAACCCCTCCACACTAAAGCCCACATAAAATACATAATTCGTAATCCCTATCCACACTCACAGAACAAGAACAAATTCATGCAGTATTTATGATCCTTCCACACTCGTGCCGCAACAACTTACACTCATACCCACATAGTATATAACAAAGCCACACAAAAGAAGGCACACAGACTAACTACCAAAACAAAAAAAAAAGCCAGGTCCTTAACTTGCTGTTTAGGAAAGGGCATTGTGCAGCATCTGAAGTCATCTGGCAGCTGGAAAGGCTTTCAGCGTATCCTAAAATGAAACTCCTTTTTTTTTTCACATATCTTATTAGCTTCTGATTTTGTGGACCTGGAGATCTCTTTCTTAACAATGCTGTGGGCATTATTATTATTATTATTATTATTATTATTCCTATTTCAGAATATTTTTTAAATAGTTGTTGTTTACATAATTCTGTTCAGCGAGGAGCTCTGCCCCATTCAAAACGTGCAAAATGTGTAGTCATGTACATTAAGTGTACTTTAGGGTCCATTTCTGTGTGGATCTAAATTGTAATATCGGAGAAAGCACTTGTAGTGTTGCTGATCACCCGGCTTGGCCTTGTACCTATGAAAATGAAACAAGGATATATTATTGGAAATATCAACAAATATCTTGAGTTGGATGTGAGCAGATTGTTTCTGCCAAAGGTTCGTTTCAACTCTGATATAAAGGGGAAAAAAAAATGTATGTGCTTAAAAAAGGTGGCTTTGTTGCATTTTCCTCAACACTCCATTAATCAGTCAAGGATAATACACTGCTTCAACCTTGTTTAATTGTGTATGTTCACCATTCATTTAGATTCATATAGCCATAGCTTATAGCCAATAGCTTAATCTTACAAATGTTAATTAAATGCTGCAAAATTAAATTTAGGTGAAGATCACTTCACCAATACAGATAAGCTTTAAAATATTAGATATGTGTGGTGTTGGAAACCGAAAAGGAGGATTTGATTTTTTGGCATTGTCCAATTTTGCTGAACATCAGAAAATCACTTCTTCACTGCTGCCAGTAATGTGCTCTACATAGTTTTGAGTCTGTGTTTTTGCTAACAACTTCCGGAGGAAAGCGACACCAAAATCACATCTGTGGCTAGTGCATCAAAAATGTCATTCATCAGTTTGTGTTTTTGGCTTTGTTTTTGGCAGTGACTAGGGCTCCAATTGTCAGTGGTAAAGATTTTGTCTAATCCAACAAAGTCATAATGTACATTGTCACAAAGTTGGAGGCATACCCCTTTGTTAAGGCGGTGTCTTTAATATAATGACTCCTGGGAATCTCATATTTGGCCTCTATGTTGGTTGTTCCTGTCGAGCAGAGGTGACACCAGGTTCAATAGTGGTGTGGCATTGTTTTTTTATGAAAGTTGCCTCGGGCCCCACATATTTGCTTATATAATGACTCAGGCCTGTATCCAACGAAATTCAGCCTCAAATTGTTGGCCATATTATTTTATTGATTATGATCTAATGGGCAAAACTAATCCTATAGATCTGCATTCCAATAAGAGATGCTTTCTGGATACAGACCCTTGTCAGGTAAGACTCAGGGACCTACTGGTAGTCTATTACCAAATCATTATCCCTTTCCCATATTAATCTGCATGACTGGCTGCGTGGTTATTCAATTATTACTGCACAATACACCATTTTAAACAGACTACCATTATTTGCATAAATATCCATTCTGCTGTCGAAAATATCTTCAAATATGACTTCCACCATCACACTGTTAAGCAGTAGACTACACCAACAAAACGAAAAGTGGTTATAATATAGAAATACTGTTTTATTTTATAAATGCCTGAGGTGCGGGAGGGAGGGGCCGCATCAATTATATTATAATGAATTCATTGTGTTTAAAATTGAATCATAAAAAACAAGCCTTTCTGTTCTGAGCATGCTCAGTCCAGGCCTCATTGGCTTGCATTAAAAAGTCTTGCTATTGGTCGACTTCATCACATGGTTTTGGGCTTCATGTCTTTACAAGGGTATTCATTCGTCCACCGCCACTTTTATGAAATTGGTTCAGCTTCCCTCTAAATTGTGGTGTTTTTTCCCTCTGCGTTAATTACTATGGCTGTGACTAAAAAAGTACAACACGTAAACAAAGAAACGCAATGTGCGTTCGCCTGTGCTGCTTAATACACTATACGAAGTAGATGGCAGATGCTTGTTCGCCAAACGTCTCCCGGCGGCGCTGTCTGGTTGTATTGGTCAACTCTTTGTCATCTACATGATAACTTTTTTGAGAGAATTTCAATTTCAGCTTACTGTTTACTGACCCATTTCTGTACCTCCTCCTAATACCAATAATTTAGTATACTACTACTAAGTAGTTGAATTAATACAATTAATAAATTAAGTATTAATAGTTGTCATAATTATAACTTTTTTATGTTGTTATTGCATTCCTTGCAACAAAAGGGATTGTTCAACTTATATAATATCACTAAAATATATTTTACTTTTTGTCTTAAATGTAATGCCCGAGTGTAGTCTTTCTGGTTAATTTACCTGACAGATACTAATTTGAAATGCATGTTAATAATCCAATCATTTATTAAGTCAGGTTGTGTTCATGTGTAAATCTCTTTACCACATTTACAGCTTGGAAGGACTTTCGAGTTTGATGGCAACCCCAACGGAAAGCCCTACCATGGGCCAGCCAAAACCTCCGCAAAATCCAAGTAATATACATGTAATTGAACCAGAGGCTTTGTGGCATTTTGTTCAACATTCTTTGTCATATGGAGTGGTGGCTCTGAATCATAACATGTTGTGACCTGCCTTTTTTATAGTATATTGTGTTCATCATTGATTAAGATTCCTACTGTGTGAACATACAGGATTCAGAACATCCTCTATCTTTTTGAGACCGGTTATAATCATTCTGAGGGAGGGGGAGCCCGGCGTTATGAAGGATCCGTGGGTGAAGTGATCCAGACATTGCGAACCATTTCGGGCTGGATATTGGGCGCTGTCCGTGGTGCTAGAGCTGGTCACACTCAGCCCGCACCAGATCGCTGCTAAATTATATTGTTCAGTGACTTTTACAATGGAGGGATGCCCTAAAGTCTCACATGCATTGTTTCATTCAAGGTGAGGAAAACGCCTAATGGTCTGGTTTGCTAAATGAATGCGTTGCCCGAAGGAGCGCATATTGTTGCCAGCAGGTTATGTGTACTATCTGAGGGATACTCATGGTGTCGCTGTCTACTGTGAGGTGTATAAAGCCTCCTGTCTCCACCGTCTCTCCACCCATTCTCGGTTATTGTGAAAACCTCATCCGGACACTGAAATCCCACTTAATGAGAATCTTTCTTATATGTACTTGTATGAACCTTATTGGTATCGTAATTGGATTTTTTTTATTTTTTTTTGCGGATGCAGTATTCCTGAAGGACGATTTGATTTTCAACAATGGCGCCGATAGGATTCCGGTTCGCAGCTTTTGTCTTCAGTTGTGTTCTAATTCTGCCGTCATCGCATTCTGTTAACGGGGAAGTGAGCTATTCTTTACCCGAGGAGATGAAACGAGGAGCTGTTGTTGGAAATATCGCCAAGGATCTTGGGCTGGATGTGGGCAGACTGTCTGCGCGAAAAGCCCGTTTCGACACCGATGAAAAAGGAAAACAATACTGTGAGATCAACCTGAGTAACGGGGATTTAAACGTTGCCGACAGGATCGACAGAGAATCTCTTTGTGGAAAGAAACCCTCCTGCATTTTGAAATTGGAACTTGTTTTGGAGAACCCACTGGAGCTGCATCGGATTAATCTAAACGTACAGGATATCAATGATAACCAACCGATATTTAAAAAGGACATAATCAAAATGGAAATCCAGGAATCGGCAGACAAAGGAGCTCGTTTTTCTCTAAACGAAGCGCACGATGCGGATATTGGAGAGAATGACGTGAAGATCTATTCTCTACAACGTAATGATCACTTTATTTTGAATGTTGACACAAAAGCAGCCGGTCGAACGCAATGTGAACTGGTTTTACAAAAAGAACTGGATCGTGAAAACCAACATGAAATAGATTTGGTGCTAACCGCTCTGGATGGAGGTTCTCCTCAGAGATCTGGTTCTGTAATGATACACGTCACGGTGCTGGATGCGAATGATAACGCCCCAGTGTTCAGTCAGGCCGTCTATAAAGCCAGTCTGCCAGAAAACTCTCCTTTAGACACTGTGGTAATTACAGTGAGCGCTTCTGATGCTGATGAAGGAATTAATGGTGAAGTGACATATGAACTGGATCATGTCTCAGAAAACAGCAATGCGTTTTCCCTCGACCCAAAATCTGGACAAGTGAGAGTTATTGAGCCAATCGACTATGAGGAAGAGTCCACATATGAAATTCGAATCAGTGCAAAAGATGGTCTTGGTTTAGCCTCTCACTGCACGTTGATCATTGATATAACTGATGTTAATGACAATGCTCCTATGATTTATTTAAAATCTCTGGCTAATCCCATACCAGAGAATGTTCCTGCTGGAACAGAGGTGGGCATCATTAATGTGCAGGATAAAGACTCTGACAATAACAGGCAGGTACAGTTGTCCATTCAGCCAACAGTTCCTTTCAAACTGGTACCTTCCATAAAAAATTACCATTCTATGGTGACTACTGGTGAGCTGGACCGGGAGTCTGTGTCCAATTACAATATCACTATCACAGCCACGGATGAGGGGACTCCACCACTCTCTTCTTCCAAAACTATTCAGTTATCTGTAGCTGACGTCAATGACAACCCACCTGTGTTTGAGAAACAGTCCTACAGCTTCTACGTGACTGAAAATAACAAGCCAGGGGCCACTTTGTGCTCAGTTACAGCTCAAGATCCAGATTGGAGACAAAACGGTACTCTTATTTATTCTCTCTTGCCTAGTAAGTTGAATGGTGATCCAGTGTCATCATATCTATCAGTTAACGGAGACACTGGAGGCATCCACGCTGTGAAGTCGTTTGATTATGAACAGTTCAGGAGTTTTGATATTCGCATCATGGCCAGAGACAACGGTTCTCCTCCACTCAGCAGCAACGTGACAGTCAGTGTGTTCATCACTGATGTCAATGACAACACTCCCCAGATACTGTATCCCTCCACTGAAGGAAACTCCTTCATCACTGAGCTGGTCCCAAAATCAGTGCATGCAGGCTCTCTGGTTTCCAAGGTGATAGCAGTGGACTCAGACTCTGGACAGAATTCTTGGCTGTCCTATCATATCATTAAATCCACTGATCCAGGACTTTTTACTCTTGGACTCCACAGCGGAGAGATCAGGACACAGAGGGACATTTCTGAATCTGACAACATGAAACAAAATCTTTTGATCGCAGTAAAAGACAATGGGCAGCCATCTCTCTCTGCCACTTGTTCCATGTATTTACTTATTTCTGATAATTTTGCTGACGTGCCTGAACTGAAAGAAGTGTCTTTCGAAGAAAACAGTTCCAAACTGACCTCCTATCTCATCATCGCGTTGGTATCCGTCTCCACTGTTTTCCTAACTTTCATTATCATCGTGCTTGGTGTGAGGTTTTGCCGCAGGAGAAAACCAAGACTGTTGTTTGATGGGGCGGTCGCCATACCCAGCACCTATCTCCCACCAAATTACTCAGATGTTGACGGTACAGGAACTTTACGCAGTGCATACAACTACGACACATATTTAACCACGGGATCAAGAACCAGTGATTTCAAGTTTGTTCAATCCTACAATGACAACACGCTGCCTGTTGACCAGACCCTAAGAAAAATACCAACTGATTTATCAGATCTGTTTGGAGAATCAAAGGAGTCGCCAGAGGTAAGACAAAAAAATGAATTCAGAAATTTTGAATGAATGTATGTAGCTGTTTTTTTTTTTCATTCTTCATCACTTTGAGTTTTATGTTTACAGTCTTTGAAATAGTATCATTTCGTTCAAAATAATTGTTGATTATTAAGACTGCATACTGCATTATAATGTTACATGAAGGTCACTTTTACTCTGGGTTTTAGTGTCTGCTAAGTCACACTCAAGCTGATGTTTTGTGACTATATAAACCAACTTTAATTACATTTTTAGAAATGAACGGAGAAACATGAGACTTTTTACAAGCAGGACCATGCACAATGCTTTCATAGAGCCAGGATCAGTTCAGGCAGTTTTTTTGTCCTATATACTAAAAATGGATTGAAAGCCAACCTGCAAACCATATCATCAAGATCTCGTATTACACCTCCATGCTACACTTAATGTGCACTGACAGTCTATTAGCATGCCACTCTGAAAAGAGTTTTGTAATTTTAGATCTGGATTTTAATGCAAACGACATGGTGTTTGACCCCATACTTGATGGCGTTAAGATGTTTAGAGTTGTTGGCCAACCCATCACCCCAGTTCGTATACTTTAGATACTTATGGTTCCAAATTCAAATGTTACAGGACAGATGTGTAAGGCTGCTCAACTACAATGGTACATGATTTTTTCATGTCGGCTCTAGGTTAGTTGAGTTGAATAGAATGTGTTGCTCATCTTTTATTGCACAGTTTTAGAAAGCATGCATGTGAAATAACATAGTGTTGTGCTTTAACTTGTCTATACAAATAAAATCACAGATTGGTTGCATATCAACAACTATGAAAATGATGGGAGTTGAATCACATACCACTTTTGTCTTGAACTCTGAATTCCAGTTTGTAAGTTCTTGTAAACTATTTGAGATCAACTCATGTCAAGCACTGCATCACAAATTTCATACCAAGAAAAGTTAATCTGCTTTACATTAAAATGTAATTAAAATATAAATAATTATAAAATAATAATGAATATAATTAAATAAATACACATATCTAAGTATGTTAAGACATGTATAAACATTTACAAAGTAGATTGTTAAACCCGTCCACACTCAAGCCCACATAAAATACTTCATTCATAATCCTTATCCATCCTCACAGAACAACCACTAATTCACAAGTATTAATGATCCTGCCACACTAATGCCACAACAACTTACACACATGCCCACATGGTTTACAACAAAGTGACACAAATGAATGCACACACACTAACTAACCAACAACCTGAGAAAAAAGGCAAGTTCTTTAAGTTGCTGTTTCGGAGAGGACATGGTGGAGCATCTCAAGTCATTGGACAGCTGGACCGGCTTTTGTGTCGCCTAATATGAAACTTTTTTTTTTGAAAATTGAAAATATTATTAGCTTCTGAGTTTTTGGAAGTGGAGATATCTTTCTGAACAAGGCTGTGGAGATGATCATTATTGTTATTGTTTTTATTATTATTTCACAATGTTGTTTGCATAAGGGCCAGGCGGAGCTCTGCCCCATTCAAACCATGCAAAATATGTAGTCATGTATCACAAGTGTGTTTAAGGGTTCATTTCTACGTGGATATAAACGTGAAATATCGGAGAATGCAGAAAGCGCTTGTAGAGCCGCTGTTCACCGGGCTGGGCCCTGTACCTGAGCAAATGAATCAAGGATATTGTTGGGAATATCAATCTTGAGTTGGATGTGAGCAGATTGTCTCTGCGAAAGGTCCATTTTAATTCTGATATCAGGATTAAAATAAAATATATAATAATAATAATAAAAAAAAAAAATAATAATATATATATATATATATATATATATATATAAAAACATATATTTTGTAATAGAAAAATATAAATTTCCTCTAAATATCTTTCTTAAACAAAACAGGATGCCCTTTCTCTAAACTAGTTACCAAAGGTGGTCCCAGACATGCACTGATCATCTTCCAGGGAGGAAGAGGGGGATTTCTCATCCACACAATAATTATTTTAATTCCCTGAGAGGAAGCCCCCCCCTCCCACTCCCTCTGCTATGTCGCCCCTCTCTCTCTCTCTCTCTCTCTCTCTCTCTCTCTCTCTCTCTCTCTCTCTCTCTCTCTCTCTCAATCCTCCTGTATGAATTAGATTTCTCATGAGATGTACGTCAGAACTCCCGACAAAGCACTGTTTGGAAGTGTGTCTGAACCTCTCGTTTATTCGAGAGAATAACTCCATTAATATGACACAGTTTTCGTTCTTGGTGGCGGAGCCAGGTTTATCTCACCAGATCCACGTTGGAAATTCCATAACTGTTTATATACAGTGTGTGTATATATATATATATATATATATATATATATATATATATATATATATATATATATATATATATATATATAATGTATTTACTTAAAAAAGTGGATTTGCGTTATTTTCTTCAACACTCTAGTAATTAGTCAAGGATAATATATTGCTTCGACCTTTTTTTTACTTGTTTAGATATACTGTATGCTCACATTGATTTTGATTTATATAGTACATCAATAACTTCATCATATCAAATGTTAATTAAATGTTGCAACAAGAAGTTTAGGGGAAAATCACTTCACAAATACAGATACGCCTTTAAATATCAAATAATATGTGTGGTGTTGGAAATGAAAAAGAAGGATTTGCTTATTTGGCTTTGTCTAATTTTGCTGATCATCAGAAAATCGCTTCGTCACTGCTGCCAGCACTGCTGCCAGTAATGTGCTCTACATAGTTTGGATTCTGTGTTTTTACGAACAACCTCTGGAGGAAAGTGACACCAAAATCCCATCTGTGGCTGGTGCATCAAAATGCCAATCATTAGTTTTTGTTTTGGCTTTGTTTTTGGCATTGACTACGACTCCAAATGTCAGTGGTGAAGATTTTGTGTAATCCAACCACGTTATAATGTACATTGTCACAAAGTCGGGGGCATACCAATTCGGTAAGGTGGAGTCTATAATATAATGATTCCTGGGTGTTGCATCTTTTTTAAGAATGTTTCTTAGGGCCCAATATTTTTGCTTATCCACTGACTCTGGCCCATATCCAAAGAAATTCAGCCTCAAAGTGTTGGCTATATCATTTTATTGGTTATTATTGGGCAAAACTAATCCTACAGATCTACATTCCTATAAGAGATGTTTTCTAGATACAGACCCTTGTCAGGTAAAACTCAGAGACCTACTGGTAGTCTATAACCAAATCATTATCACTTTCCCATACTCATCTGTGTGACTGGCTGTGTGATTATTCGATTAATACTGCACTATACACACAATTTTAAACAGACTACCATTATTTGCAATAATATTAGTCCTGCTGTTGTAAAAATCTCCAAATATGACTTCCATCATCACACTGTTAGGTAGTAGACTATACCAACAAAATAAAAAACAGTTTATATTGTTGAAATGCTATTTCATTTCTTATTTTAATCCTGTGCTGCGGGAGCGAGGGGGGGGCAGCATCCATAAATAATGTGAAAATCTAATTAAAACAATCTGAAATGTGTATTTTATGTAATAAAAAAATTGTGCTTTAAATCGGTTCGTAAAAGAAAAACAAGCATTTCTGTTCTGAGCATGCTCAGTCCAGGCCTCGTTGGCTTGCATTGCAAAGTCTTGCTATTGGTCGACCTCGTCACATGGTTTTGGGCTTCACGTTTCTCCAAGTGTTGTCCTTCTTCCACCGCCACGTGTGTGCGTTCGATTCAACTTCCCTCTGAACGGCGAATTTGTGGCGTTTTTTCCTTATGCATTGTTTTCTATCGCAGTGATTTAAAAAAAAAAAAAGTACAAAACATAAAAAAAATGTAATGCGTTTGCGTTCGCCTGTGCTGCTTCATGCTTAAAGTGGTTTGGCAGATGCTTGTTCGCCAAACGTTTCCCGGCGGCCCCGTCTGGTAGTTTGGGTCAACTCTTTGTCATCTACATGATAACTTTTAAGAAATATTTTCAATTTCAGCGTACAGTTTACTGACCCATTTTTATTCCTCTCCCTAATAACAATAATTAATTATACTATTACGAGTTTGATCAATTAATACGATTAATAGATTTCGAATTAATAGTAGGCCTAAAAATAACGTTTTATGTTGTTATTGCATTCCTTGCCGCAAATGTGATTGTTCAACTTATATAATATCACTCAAATATATTTTACTTTTTTGTCATAAATGTAATGCTCCAGTGTAGTCTTTCTGGTTAATTTACCTGATAAATAGTCATTTAAAACGCATCTCAATAATCAAGTGTTTTACTAAATCAGGTTGTGTTTATATGTAGTTCTCTTTATCACATTTACAGCCTCAAAACACTTTCCAGACCCACAGAGAGTTTTATGGCACCCCCTAATAAATATGTAAAGAGATAGATAGATGGATAGATGAATTCACTGGAACATTAAAGAACAAATGTGAAGACAAATATAACTATCTAAGAGACATTGGAGTTCAAAGAAGTCAGCAGGGACTTCTGCCATGAGAATATGGTGTCGTCTCTGACACACATAAAACATGATTGATATGAGGCAAAACTTGTGCCAAAACACATTGATTGATTTGTTGGATGTAACTTGTCTCCTGCCATTATTTTTCGTTAAAAGTTTATTGCATGTGTGTGTGCTTGTATTCACCAATGGCTGTGATTTTAAGAAAGGGAACTTATGATATGATGATACTCTGAACTAGTGCTTATTCATGCCGAAGTTAACTAAGCTGGGGATATCTGGGCGAGCCTGTCCCGAGTTTGTCAAAAAAAATGTTTCAAAAACATACCCTACTCGCTCACTCCCGTCAAGTAAAAAAAAAATATACCTGTATTAGAAACGTGGTTTTTGTGGCATTTTGTCCAACATTCTTTGTCATATCGAGTGCTGGCTCAAAATGATCACACGTGGTGAGATGCCTTTTTTTCGATTGTAAATTGTGTTCATCATTGATTAAGATTCCTACTGTGTGAGCACACAGAATACAGAACATCCTGTATCCTTGTGAGACCGAAAGAAAGCGGTTACAATCATTCTGAAGGAGGGGAAGCCCGACGTTGACGACTGTTCCGGGTGTGAAGGGATCCAGACATTGCGAACCATTTCGGGCTGGATATTGGGCGCTGTCCGTTCTGCTGAAGCTGGTCACACTCAGCCCGCACCAGATCGCTGCTGAATTATACTGTGGTGGTACTTTTAAAATTGAGGGATGCCCTCAACAGTCACATGCAGTGTTTCATTCAACGTGAGGAAAACGCCAAATGGTCTGGTTTGCTACGTGAATGCGTACCCTGATGCAGCGCAAAATAAGGTTGCCAGCAGGTTATGTGTACTATCTGAGGGATACTCACGGTGTCGCTGTCTACTGTGAGGTGTATAAAGCCTCCTGTCTCCAAGGTATCTCCACCCTTACTCGCTTATTGTGCAAACCTCAACCAGGCGGTGAAAACCACGTTAATACGATTTTTTCTTATATGTACTTGTATGGACTTATTGACATCGTATTTAGATTTTTCTTTTTTTTTGCGGATACAGTATTCGTGATATACATTTGATTTTCAACAATGGCGAACGAAGGATTCCTGTTCACAGCTTTTGTCTTCAGTTGTGTTCTAATTCTGCCGTCATCGCATTCTGTTAACGGGGATGTGAGCTATTCTTTACCCGAGGAGATGAAACGAGGAGCTGTTGTTGGAAATATCGCCAAGGATCTTGGGCTGGATGTGGGCAGACTGTCTGCGCGAAAGGCCCGTTTCGACACCGATGGAAAAGGAAAACAATACTGTGAGATCAACCTGAGTAACGGGGATTTAAACGTTGCCGACAGGATCGACAGAGAATCTCTTTGTGGAAAGAAACCCTCCTGCATTTTGAAATTGGAACTTGTTTTGGAGAACCCACTGGAGCTGCATCGGATTAATCTGAATGTACAGGATATCAATGATAACCCACCGATATTTAAAAAGGACATAATTAAAATGGAAATCCGGGAATCGGCAGTCAAAGGAGCTCGTTTTTCTCTCGACGAAGCCTATGATGCGGATATTGGAGAGCATGGCGTAAAGGGCTATTCTCTACAACTTAATGATCACTTTAATTTGAATGTTGACTCAAAAGCAGCCGGTCGAACGCACTGCGAATTGGTCTTACAAAAAGAATTGGATCGTGAAAACCAACATGAAATAGATTTGGTGCTAACCGCTCTGGATGGAGGTTCTCCTCAGAGATCTGGTTCTGTAATGATACACGTCACGGTGCTGGATGCGAATGATAACGCCCCAGTGTTCAGTCAGGCCGTCTATAAAGCCAGTCTGCCAGAAAACTCTCCTTTAGACACTGTGGTAATTACAGTGAGCGCTTCTGATGCTGATGAAGGAATTAATGGTGAAGTGACATATGAACTCCACCATGTCTCAGAAAACAGCGATGTATTTTCTCTTGACCCAAAATCTGGTGAAGTGAGAGTTATTGAGTCAATCGACTACGAGGAACAGTCCACATATGAAATTCGAATCAGTGCAAAAGATGGTCTTGGTTTAGCATCGTATTGCACGTTGATTATTGATATAACTGATGTGAATGACAATGCTCCTGTGATTTATTTAAAATCTCTGACTAATCCCATACCAGAGAATGTTCCTGCTGGAACAGAGGTGGGCATCATTAATGTGCAGGATGAAGACTCTGACAATAACAGGCAGGTACAGTTGTCCATTCAGCCAACAGTTCCTTTCAAACTGGTACCTTCCATCAAAAATTACCATTCTATGGTGACTACTGGTGAGCTGGACCGGGAGTCTGTGTCCAATTACAATATTACTATCACAGCCACAGACGAGGGGACTCCCCCACTATCTTCTTCTAAAACTATTAAATTATCTGTATCTGACATCAATGACAACCCACCTGTGTTTGAGAAACAGTCCTACAGCTTCTATGTGACTGAAAATAACAAGCCAGGGGCCACCTTGTGCTCAGTTACAGCTCAAGATCCAGATTGGAGACAAAACGGTACTCTTATTTATTCTCTCTTGCCTAGTAAGTTGAATGGTGATCCAGTGTCATCATATCTATCAGTTAACGGAGACACTGGAGGCATCCACGCTGTGAAGTCGTTTGATTATGAACAGTTCAGGAGTTTTGACATTCACATCATGGCCAGAGACAACGGTTCTCCTCCACTCAGCAGCAACGTGACAGTCAGTGTGTTCATCACTGATGTTAATGACAACGCTCCCCAGATACTGTATCCCTCCACTGAAGGAAATTCCATCACTGAGCTGGTCCCAAAATCAGTGCATGGAGGTTCTCTGGTTTCCAAGGTGATAGCAGTGGATTCAGACTCTGGACAGAATTCTTGGCTGTCCTATCATATCATTAAATCCACTGATCCAGGACTTTTTACTATTGGACTCCACAGCGGAGAGATCAGGACACAGAGGGACATTTCTGAATCTGACAACATGAAACAGAATCTTTTGATCGCAGTAAAAGACAATGGGCAGCCATCTCTCTCTGCCACTTGTTCCATGTATTTACTTATTTCTGATAATTTTGCTGACGTGCCTGAACTGAAAGAAGTGTCTTTCGAAGAAAACAGTTTCAAACTGACCTCCTATCTCATCATCGCGTTGGTATCTGTCTCCACTGTTTTCCTGACTTTCATTATCATCGTGCTCGGTGTGAGGTTTTGCCGCAGGAGAAAACCAAGACTGTTGTTTGATGGGGCGGTCGCCATACCCAGCACCTATCTCCCACCACATTACTCAGATGTTGACGGTACAGGAACTTTACGCAGTGCATACAACTACGACACATATTTAACCACGGGATCAAGAACCAGTGATTTCAAGTTTGTTCAGACCTACAATGACAACACGCTGCCTGTTGACCAGACCCTAAGAAAAATCCCAACTGATTTATCGGATCTGTTTGGAGAATCTACGGAGTCGCCAGAGGTAAGAAAAACAAACAGATTTTGAACTTTTGAATATATGTGTAGCTGTTTTTTTCCCCATTCCGTTTTTTATTCTTTATCACTTTGAGTGTTAAGTTTGCTGTCAGTGAGATATTATCATTTACTTTCAAAACAATTGTTGATTGTTAAGAATCCATACTGAATTTTAATGTTACATGAAAGTCACTTTTACCGTGGGTTTTAATGTCTGCCAAGTCACATTATAACTGACTTTTTGTGACCATATAAGCCAACTTTAATTAAATGTTTAGAAATGAATGAAGAAGCATGAGACTTTTTTACAAACAGGACTATGTACAATGCTGTCTTGCAGCCAGGATAAATTCAGACAGGTTTCTGTCCTAAATTCTAATGAATGGATTGAAAGCCAGCCTTTAAACCATATCATCAAGTTCTATGATTACACCTCCATTCTACACTTAATGTGCACTGACAGTCTATCAGCATGCCACTCTGAAAAAATAGGTTTTGTAATTTTCGATCTGGATTTGATAGCAAAGGAGATTGTGTTTGACCCCAAACTTGATGGTGTTTAGAGTTGTCATCCATGACCAACCTACCAGTTGGGTTTGTATACTTATAAAGACTTTGGTTTCGAAATCCAAATGTTACAGGACAGATGTGGAAAGTCTGCTCAACTACAATGGCACATGATTGACATACATAAAAAAAACGTACATGTAGATGTAGGTTAGATGAGTTGAATAGAATGTGTTGCTCATCATTTATTGCACAGTTCTACAAGGCACGTATGTGAAATAACAGGGTTTCATGCTTGAACTTGTCTATACAAATTATACACAGATTATTTGCATATCAACTGCTATGAAAATGATGGTGGTTGAATCACATACCACTTTTGTCTTAAACTCTGAATTCCAGTTTGTAATTTCTTGTAAACTATTTGAGGTCACATCATGTCAGGCATTGCATCACAAATTTCATACCAAGAAAAGTTAATCTGCTTTACATTAAAATGTAATTAAAATATAAATAATTCTAAAATAATAATGAATATAATTAAATAAATACACATATCTAAGTATGTTAAGACATGTATAAACATATACAAAGTAGATTGTTAAACCCGTCCACACTCAAGCCCACATAAAATACTTCATTCATAATCCTTATCCATCCTCACAGAACAACCACTGATTCACAAATATTAATGATCCTGCCACACTACTGCCACAACAACTTACACACATGCCCACATGGTTTACAACAAAGTGACACAAATGAATGCACACACACTAACTAACTAACAACCTGAGAAAAAAGGCAATGTCTTTAAGTTGCTTTTTCGGAGAGGACATGGTTGAGCATCTAAAGTCATTGGACAGCTGGACAGGCTTTTGTGTCTCCTAATATGAAACTTTTTTTTTGAAAATATTATTAGCTTCTGAGTTTTTGGAAGTGGAGATATCTTTCTGAACAATGCTGTGGAGATGATCATTATTGTTATTGTTTTTATTATTATTTCAGAATGTTATTTGCATAAGGGCCAGGCGGAGCTCCGCCCCATTCAAACCATGCAAAATATGTAGTCATGTATCGTAAGTGTGTTTAAGGGTTCATTTCTACGTGGATATAAACGTGAAATATCAGAGAATGCAGAAAGCGCTTGTAGAGTCGCTGTTCACCGGGCTGGGCCCTGTACCTGAGCAAATGAATCAAGGATATTGTTGGGAATATCAATCTTGAGTTGGATGTGAGCAGATTGTCTCTGCGAAAGGTCCATTTTAATTCTGATATCAGGATTAAAATAAAATATATAATAATAATAAATAAATAAAAATTATATATATATATATATATATATATATATATATATATATATATATATATATATATATATATATATATATAAACATATATTTTGTAATAGAAAAATATAAATTTCCTCTAAATATCTTTCTTAAACAAAACAGGATGCCCTTTCTCTAAACTAGTTACCAAAGGTGGTCCCAGACATGCACTGATCATCTTCCAGGGAGGAAGAGGGGGATTTCACATCCACACAATAATTATTTTAATTCCCTGAGAGGAAGCCCCCCCCTCCCACTCCCTCTGCTATGTCGCCCCTCTCTCTCTCTCTCTCTCTCTCTCTCTCTCTCTCTCTCTCTCTCTCTCTCAATCCTCCTGTATGAATTAGATTTCTCATGAGATGTACGTCAGAACTCCCGACAAAGCACTGTTTGGAAGTGTGTCTGAACCTCTCGTTTATTCGAGAGAATAACTCCATTATTATGACACAGTTTTCGTTCTTGGTGGCGGAGCCAGGTTTATCTCACCAGATCCACGTTAGAAATTCCATAACTGTTTATATACAGTGTGTGTGTGTATGTATGTATATATATATATATATATATATATATATATATATATATATATATATATATATATATATATATATATAATGTATTTACTTAAAAAAGTGGATTTGCGTTATTTTCTTCAACACTCTAGTAATTAGTCAAGGATAATATATTGCTTCGACCTTTTTTTTACTTTTTTACATATACTGTATGCTCACATTGATTTTGATTTATATAGTACATCAATAACTTCATCATATCAAATGTTAATTAAATGTTGCAACAAGAAGTTTAGGGGAAAATCACTTCACAAATACAGATACGCCTTTAAATATCAAATAATATGTGTGGTGTTGGAAATGAAAAAGAAGGATTTGCTTATTTGGCTTTGTCTAATTTTGCTGATCATCAGAAAATCGCTTCGTCACTGCTGCCAGCACTGCTGCCAGTAATGTGCTCTACATAGTTTGGATTCTGTGTTTTTACGAACAACCTCTGGAGGAAAGTGACACCAAAATCCCATCTGTGGCTGGTGCATCAAAATGCCAATCATTAGTTTTTGTTTTGGCTTTGTTTTTGGCATTGACTACGACTCCAAATGTCAGTGGTGAAGATTTTGTGTAATCCAACCACGTTATAATGTACATTGTCACAAAGTCGGGGGCATACCACTTTGGTAAGGTGGCGTCTATAATATAATGATTCCTGGGTGTTGCATCTTTTTTAAGAATGTTTCTTAGGGCCCAATATTTTTGCTTATCCACTGACTCCGGCCCATATCCAAAGAAATTCAGCCTCAAAGTGTTGGCCATATCATTTTATTGGTTATTAATGGGCAAAACTAATCCTACAGATCTACATTCCTATAAGAGATGTTTTCTAGATACAGACCCTTGTCAGGTAAAACTCAGAGACCTACTGGTAGTCTATAACCAAATCATTATCACTTTCCCATACTCATCTGTGTGACTGGCTGTGTGATTATTCGATTAATACTGCACTATACACACAATTTTAAACAGACTACCATTATTTGCATTAATATTAGTCCTGCTGTTGTAAAAATCTCCAAATATGACTTCCATCATCACACTGTTAGGTAGTAGACTATACCAACAAAATAAAAAACAGTTTATATTGTTGAAATGCTATTTCATTTCTTATTTTAATCCTGTGCTGCGGGAGCGAGGGGGGGGCAGCATCCATAAATAATGTGAAAATCTAATTAAAACAATCTGAAATGTGTATTTTATGTAATAAACAAATTGTGCTTTAAATCGGTTCGTAAAAGAAAAACAAGCATTTCTGTTCTGAGCATGCTCAGTCCAGGCCTCGTTGGCTTGCATTGCAAAGTCTTGCTATTGGTCGACCTCGTCACATGGTTTTGGGCTTCACGTTTCTCCAAGTGTTGTCCTTCTTCCACCGCCACGTGTGTGCGTTCGATTCAACTTCCCTCTGAACGGCGAATTTGTGGCGTTTTTTCCTTATGCATTGTTTTCTATCGCAGTGATTTAAAAAAAAAAAAGTACAAAACATAAAAAAAATGTAATGCGTTTGCGTTCGCCTGTGCTGCTTCATGCTTAAAGTGGTTTGGCAGATGCTTGTTCGCCAAATGTTTCCCGGCGGCCCCGTCTGGTAGTTTGGGTCAACTCTTTGTTATCTACATGATAACTTTTAAGAAATATTTTCAATTTCAGCGTACAGTTTACTGACCCATTTTTATTCCTCTCCCTAATAACAATAATTAATTATACTATTACGAGTTTGATCAATTAATACGATTAATAGATTTCGAATTAATAGTAGGCCTATAAATAACGTTTTATGTTGTTATTGCATTCCTTGCCGCAAATGTGATTGTTCAACTTATATAATATCACTCAAATATATTTTACTTTTTTGTCATAAATGTAATGCTCCAGTGTAGTCTTTCTGGTTAATTTACCTGATTTAAAACGCATCTCAATAATCAAGTATTTTATTAAATCAGGTTGTGTTCATATGTAGTTCTCTTTATCACATGTACAGCCTCAAAACACTTTCCAGACCCAGAGAGAGTTTTATGGCACCCCCTAATAAATATATAGAGAGATAGATAGATGGGTCGATGAATTCACTGGAACATTAAAGAACAAATGTGAAGACAAATATAACTATCTGAGAGACATTGGAGTTCAAAGAAGTCAGCAGGGACTTCTGCCATGAGAATATGGTGTCGTCTCCGACACACATAAAACATGATTGATATGAGGCAAAACTTGTGCCAAAACACATTGATTGATTTGTTGGATGTAACTTGTCTCCTGCCATTATTTTTCGTTAAAAGTTTATTGCATGTGTGTGTGCTTGTATTCACCAATGGCTGTGATTTTAAGAAAGGGAACTTATGATATGATGATACTCTGAACTAGTGCTTATTCATGCCGAAGTTAACTAAGCTGGGGATATCTGGGCGAGCCTGTCCCGAGTTTGTCAAAAAAATGTTTCAAAAACATACCCTACTCGCTCACTCCCGTCAAGTAAAAAAATAATATACCTGTATTAGAAACGTGGTTTTTGTGGCATTTTGTCCAACATTCGTGTGATCACACGTGGTGAGATGCCTTTTTTTCGATTGTAAATTGTGTTCATCATTGATTAAGATTCCTACTGTGTGAGCACACAGACTACAGAACATCCTGTATCCTTGTGAGACCGAAGGAAAGCGGTTACAATCATTCTGAAGGAGGGGAAGCCCGACGTTGACGAGGGTTCCGGGTGTCAAATGATCCAGACATTGCGAACCATTTCGGGCTGGATATTGGGCGCTGTCCGTTCTGCTAAAGCTGGTCACACTCAGCCCGCACCAGATCGCTGCTGAATTATACTGTGGTGTTACTTTTAAAATTGAGGGATGCCCTCAACAGTCACATGCAGTGTTTCATTCAACGTGAGGAAAACGCCAAATGGTCTGGTTTGCTACATGAATGCGTACCCTGATGCAGCGCAAAATAAGGTTGCCAGCAGGTTATGTGTACTATCTGAGGGATACTCACGGTGTCGCTGTCTACTGTGAGGTGTATAAAGCCTCCTGTCTCCACGGTATCTCCACCCTTACTCGCTTATTGTGAAAACCTCAACCAGGCGGTGAAAACCACGTTAATAAGATTTTTTCTTATATGTACTTGTATGGACTTATTGACATAGTATTTAGATTTTTCTTTTTTTTTGCGGATACAGTATTCGTGATATACATTTGATTTTCAACAATGGCGAACGAAGGATTCCTGTTCACAGCTTTTGTCTTCAGTTGTGTTCTAATTCTGCCGTCATCGCATTCTGTTAACGGGGACATGAGCTATTCTTTACCCGAGGAGATGAAACGAGGAGCTGTTGTTGGAAATATCGCCAAGGATCTTGGGCTGGATGTGGGCAGACTGTCTGCGCGAAAGGCCCGTTTCGACACCGATGGAAAAGGAAAACAATACTGTGAGATCAACCTGAGTAACGGGGATTTAAACGTTGCCGACAGGATCGACAGAGAATCTCTTTGTGGAAAGAAACCCTCCTGCATTTTGAAATTGGAACTTGTTTTGGAGAACCCACTGGAGCTGCATCGGATTAATCTGAACGTACAGGATATCAATGATAACCCACCGATATTTAAAAAGGACAAAATCAAAATGGAAATCCGGGAATCGGCAGACAAAGGAGCTCGTTTTTCTCTCGACGAAGCGTATGATGCGGATATTGGAGAGAATGATGTAAAGGGCTATTCTCTACAAAGAAATGATCACTTTAATTTGAATGTTGACTCAAAAGCAGCCGGTCGAACGCAATGTGAACTGGTCTTACAAAAAGAATTGGATCGTGAAAACCAACATGAAATAGATTTGCTCCTCACGGCTCTGGATGGAGGTTCTCCTCAGAGATCTGGTTCTGTAATGATACACGTCACGGTGCTGGATGCGAATGATAACGCCCCAGTGTTCAGTCAGGCCGTCTATAAAGCCAGTCTGCCAGAAAACTCTCCTTTAGACACTGTGGTAATTACAGTGAGCGCTTCTGATGCTGATGAAGGAATTAATGGTGAAGTGACATATGAACTCCACCATGTCTCAGAAAACAGCAATGCATTTTCTCTTGACCCAAAATCTGGTGAAGTGAGAGTTATTGAGTCAATCGACTACGAGGAAGAGTCCACATATGACATTCGAATCAGTGCAAAAGATGGTCTTGGTTTAGCATCGTATTGCACGTTGATTATTGATATAACTGATGTGAATGACAATGCCCCTGTTATTTATTTAAAATCTCTGACTAATCCCATACCAGAGAATGTTCCTGCTGGAACAGAGGTGGGCATCATTAATGTGCAGGATGAAGACTCTGAAAATAACAGGCAGGTACAGTTGTCCATTCAGCCAACAGTTCCTTTCAAACTGGTACCTTCCATCAAAAATTACCATTCTATGGTGACAACTGGTGAGCTGGACCGGGAGTCTGTGTCCAATTACAATATTACTATCACAGCCACAGACGAGGGGAATCCACCACTATCTTCTTCAAAAACTATTCAATTATCTGTAGCTGACGTCAATGACAACCCGCCTGTGTTTGAGAAACAGTCCTACAGCTTCTACGTGACTGAAAATAACAAGCCAGGGACCACCTTGTGCTCAGTCACAGCTCAAGATCCAGATTGGAGACAAAACGGTACTCTTATTTATTCTCTCTTGCCTAGTAAGTTGAATGGTGATCCAGTGTCATCATATCTATCAGTTAACGGAGACACTGGAGGCATCCACGCTGTGAAGTTGTTTGATTATGAACAGTTCAGGAGTTTTGACATTCACATCATGGCCAGAGACAATGGTTCTCCTCCACTCAGCAGCAACGTGACAGTCAGTGTGTTCATCACTGATGTCAATGACAACACTCCCCAGATACTGTATCCCTCCACTGAAGGAAATTCCATCACTGAGCTGGTCCCAAAATCGGTGCATGGAGGGTCTCTGGTTTCCAAGGTGATAGCAGTGGATTCAGATTCTGGTCAGAATTCTTGGCTGTCCTATCATATCATTAAATCCACTGATCCAGGACTTTTTACTCTTGGACTCCACAGCGGAGAGATCAGGACACAGAGGGACATTTCTGAATCTGACAACATGAAACAAAATCTTTTGATCGCAGTAAAAGACAATGGGCAGCCATCTCTCTCTGCCACTTGTTCCATGTATTTACTTATTTCTGATAATTTTGCTGACGTGCCGGAACTGAAAGAAATGTCTTACGAGGAAAACAGTTCCAAACTGACCTCCTATCTCATCATCGCGTTGGTATCTGTCTCCACTGTTTTCCTGACTTTCATTATCATCGTGCTTGGTGTGAGGTTTTGCCGCAGGAGAAAACCAAGACTGTTGTTTGATGGGGCGGTCGCCATACCCAGCACCTATCTCCCACCAAATTACTCAGATGTTGACGGTACAGGAACTTTACGCAGTGCATACAACTACGACACTTATTTAACCACGGGATCAAGAACCAGTGATTTCAAGTTTGTTCAATCCTACAATGACAACACGCTGCCTGTTGACCAGACTCTAAGAAAAATACCAACTGATTTATCAGATCTGTTTGGAGAATCTAAGGAGTCACCAGAGGTAAGACAAAATACACATTTTGAACTTAAAATAAATGTGTAGCTGTTTGTTTTATTCCTTTAATTTTATTATTTATCACTTTGAGTGTTAAGTTTGCTGTCTGTGAAATACTATGATTTAGTTTCAAAATAATTGTTGATTATTCAGACTGCGTACTACATTATAATGCTACAATAATATGTCATGTGGACTCTGAGTTAGTTGAGTTGAATTTAATATGTTGCTCATCTTTTATTGCACACTTCTAGAAAGCATGTATGTGAAATGGCATCGTGTTGCACCTTAACTTGTTTATACAAATTAAATCACAGATTGGTTACATATCAATGTCTATATAAAATGATGTGGTTGAATCACATACCACTTTGATCTCAAATTTTGAATTCCAGTTTGTAAATTTTTTTGAGGTCAAGTCATGTCAAGCATTGCATCACACTTTCCATACAAATAAACTCACTCTGCTTTACATTAAAATATCATTAAATCACATAAATACTCATATCTAAGTATTTTAAGACATGTATGAACACATAAAAAGTAGAGTGTTAAACCCCTCCTCACTGATGTCCACATAAAATACATCATTCATAATCCTTATCAATCCTCACAGAGCAATCATTAATTCACAAGATAGAGTATTCACGATCCTGCCACACTACTGCCACAACAACTACACACATACCAACATAGTATATAACAAAGCCACACAAATGAATGTGCGTAAACTAACTACCCAACAGCAAAAGAGAGAAAAAAAAAAAGCAAGGTCTTTTAAGTTCCTGTTTAGGGCATTGTGAAGCATCTAAGGTCCTTGGACAGCTGGACAGGCTTTTGCCATATTCTAAAATGAAACTCTTTTTTTGAAAATTGAAAATATTATTAGCTTCCGATTCTTTGGAAGTGGAGCTCTCTTTTTGAACAATGCTGTGGAGATTATAATTATTATTATTTAAGAATTATTCTCAAATAATTGTTGTTTGCATAAGGTCCAGGAGGATCTCTGCCCCATTCAAACTGAGCAAAATGTGTAGTCATGTACAGTAAGTTTATTTAAAGGTCCATTTCTATGTGGATATCGGAGGAAGTGCTTGTAGTGTCGCTGTTTACCAGGCTAGACCCTGTACCTGAGAAAATGAAACAAGGATATATTTTTGGAAATATCGTTCTTAAGTTGGATGTGAGCAGATTATCTCTGTGAAGGGTCCGTTTTTACTCCAATATCAACATTAAAATAAATAAATAAATAAAATATCTATATATATATATATATATACTTATAAAGGTGGCTTTGCATAATTTCCCTCAACACTCTCGTAATCAGTCAAAGATAATATACTGTTCAACCTTTTTTTTTACTTGTGTGTGTATATATACTGTAGGTTCACATAGATTTTAGATTCATATAGCCATATCAATAGCTTCATCATATGAAATGTAAATTTAATGCTGCAGCAAGAACTTCATGTCAAAATCACTTGACCGATACAGATAACATTTTAAATATCAGTTTATATGTGTGGTGTTGGAAACAAAGGAGGAGGATTTGCATTTTTTGGCTTTGTCTAATTTTACTGAACATCAGCAAATCGCTCATTCACTGCTGCCAGTAATGTGCTCCACATAGTTTTGAGTCTTATGTTTTTGCAAACAACATCTGGAGAGAAGTGACACCAAAATCCGATCTGTGGCTAGTGTATCAAAAATGTCATTCATTAGTTTGTGTTTTTGGATTTGTTTTTGTCAATGACAACGACTCCAAATGTCAGTGGTAAAGATTTCATGTTTTCCAACAATGTTATAATGTACATTGTCATAAAGTTGGAGGCTTACCCCTTTGGTAAGGTGGTGCCATATTATAATGATGCCTTGGAATCTCATATGTGGCCTCTATGTTGGTTGTTCCTGTGTAGCAGACGTGACATAAGGTTCAGAAGTGGTGTGGCATTTTTTTTTATGAATGTTCCTTTGGGCCCAATATTTTTTGCTTATCTAATGACTCGGCTCATATCCAAAGCAATTGAGCCTCGAAGTGTTGGCCATATTATTTTACTGATTATGATCTAATGGGCAAAACTAACCCTATAGATCAACTTTCCGATAAGAGATGCTTTCTGGATACAGACCCTTGTCAGTTAAATCTCCGGGACCTACTGGTAGGCTATAACCAAATCATATCACTTTCCAATTCTCATCAGTATTACTGGCTGTGTGATTTTTCAAATATTACTACACTATGAACATGGTTTTAAACAGACAACTTTTATTTGCATTACTATCAGTCCTGCTGTCGTAAATCTCTTCAAATATGACTTCCACCGTCACACTGTTAAGCCGTAGAATATACCAACACAAAGAAGAGGTTAAAATGTAGAAATGCTGTTTAATTTTAAAACATTCCTGTGGTGTGGGAGTGGGGGAGGGGCAGCATCCATAAATAATATGAAAATATATTTAAAACAATCTGAAAATTATATTTTATATAATTAGTTAATTGTGTTTAAAATGAAATCATAAAAAAAACAATCATTTCTGTTCTGAGCATGCTCAGTCCAGGCCTCGTTGGCTTGCATTGCAAAGTCTTGCTATTGGTCGACTTCATCACATGGTTTTGGGCTTCACGTCTTTCCAAGGGTTTTCATTCTTCCAGCGTTTGTGTCTTTTGTTCAACTTCCCTCTGAACGGCGAATTTGTGGCGTTTTCCCCCTCGGCATTTTTTTCTATCGCTGTGAATAAAAAAGTACAGAACATAAACAAAGAAACGCAATGTGCGTTCGCCTGTGCTGCTTAATGCACTATACGAAGTAGTTTGGCAGATGCTTGTTCGCCAAACGTCTCCCGGCGGCGCTGTCTGGTTGTATTGGTCAACTCTTTGTTATCTCCATGATATCTTTTGAGAGATATTTTCAATTTCAGCTTACAGTTTACTGACCCATTTCTGTACCTCCTCCTAATAACAATAATTAAGTATTATACTACTAAGTAGTTAAATTTATACAAATAATAAATTAGGTATTAATAGCAGTCATAATTATAACGATTTATGTTGTTATGCATTCCTTGCAATAAAGGGGATTGGTTAACGTATATACTATCACTAAAATATATTGAACCTTTTATTTTTCATGAATGTAATGCCCGAGTGTAGTCTCTGTGGTTAGTTTACCTGACAGATATTAATTTAAAATGCATCTCAATAATCCAGTTATATATTAAATCGGGTTGTGTTTATGTGTAGTTCTCCTTACCACATTTTCAGCCTCAAAGGACGTTAGCGTTTTGTTGCACCCCATAACGGAAAGCCCTGCGATGGGCCAGCAAAAAAACTCTGCAAAATCCAAATAATATACATGTTTTTGAACGAGTGGCTTTTGTGGCATTTTGTTCAACATTCTTTGTCATATCGAGTGCTGGCTCTGAATTATTACATGTTGTGACCTGACTTTTATTTTTATTGTAAATTGTGTTCATCGTTGATTAAGATTCCTACTGTGTGAACCTACAGGATACAGAAAAACCTCTATCTGTTTGAGACCGATTATAATCAGGGAGGGGGAGCCCGATGTTGAGGATGGATCCGAGGGTGAAGTGATCCAAACTTTGCGAACCATTTCGGGCTGGATATTGGGCGCTATCCGTGGTGCTAAAGCTGGTCACACTCAGCCCGCAACAGATCGCTGCTGAATTATATTGTGCAGTTACTCCTAAAATGGAGGGATTCCCAAAACAGTCACATGCAATGTTTCATTCAACGTGAGGAGAACGCCTAATGGTCTGGTTTGCTAAATGAATGCGTACCCTGATGCAGCGCAGAAAACTGTTGCCCTGCATGTGATGTGTCATATCTGAGGGATACTCACAGTGTCGCTGTCTACTGTGAGGTGCATAAAGCCTCCTGTCTCCACGGCATCTCCACCCATACTCGGCTATTGTGCAAACCTCTACCAGGCGGTGAGAACCACGTAATTCAGATTTGTTCTTGTATGCACTTGTATGGACCTATTTACATCGTATTTTGAGGTTTTTTTTGCTGATGCAACATTACTGGAGAACGATTTGATTTTCAACTATGGGGCACAAAGGATTCCGGTTCACAGCTTTTGTCTTCAGTTGTGTTCTAATTCTGCCGTCATCGCATTCTGTTAACGGGGAAGTGAGCTATTCTTTACCCGAGGAGATGAAACGAGGAGCTGTTGTTGGAAATATCGCCAAGGATCTTGGGCTGGATGTGGGCAGACTGTCGGCGCGAAAGGCCCGTTTCGACACCGATGAAAAAGGAAAACAATACTGTGAGATCAACCTGAGCAACGGGGATTTAAACGTTGCCGACAGGATCGACAGAGAATCTCTTTGTGGAAAGAAACCCTCCTGCATTTTGAAATTGGAACTTGTTTTGGAGAACCCACTGGAGCTGCATCGGATTAATCTGAACGTACAGGATATCAATGATAACCCACCGATATTTAAAAGAGACATGATTAAAATGGAAATCGGGGAATCAACAGAGAGAGGCACTCGTTTTTCTTTAGACGAAGCCCACGATGCGGATATCGGAGAGAATGCTGTTAAGAGCTATTCTCTACAAAGAAATGATCACTTTATTTTGAACACTGAAACGAAAACAGCCGGTCGAACGCAATGTGAACTGGTCTTACAAAATAAAATAGACCGTGAAAGCCAATATGAGCTGGATTTTGTCCTCACGGCTCTGGATGGAGGTTCTCCTCAGAGATCTGGTACTGTGGTGATACACGTCACGGTGCTGGATGCGAATGATAACGCCCCAGTGTTCAGTCAGGCCGTCTATAAAGCCAGTCTGCCAGAAAACTCTCCTTTAGACACTGTGGTAATTACAGTGAGCGCTTCTGATGCTGATGAAGGAATTAATGGTGAAGTGACATATGAACTAGACCATGTCTCAGAAAACAGCAATGCATTTTCCCTCGACCCAAAATCTGGTGAAGTGAGAGTTATTGAGTCAATCGACTATGAGGAAGAGTCCACATATGAAATTCGAATCAGTGCAAAAGACGGCCTGGGTTTAACCTCACACTGCACGTTGATTATTGACATAACTGATGTGAATGACAATGCTCCTGTGATTTCTCTAAAATCTCTGACTAATCCCTTACCAGAGAATGTTCCTGCTGGAACAGAGGTGGGCATCATTAATGTACAGGATAAAGACTCTGACAATAACAGGCAGGTACAGTTGTCCATTCAGCCAACAGTTCCTTTCAAACTGGTACCTTCCATCAAAAATTACCATTCTATGGTGACCACTGGTGAGCTGGACCGGGAGTCTGTGTCCAATTACAATATCACTATCACAGCCACAGACGAGGGGACTCCACCACTATCTTCTTACAAAACTATTCAGTTATCTGTATCTGACATCAATGACAACCCGCCTGTGTTTGAGAAACAGTCCTACAGCTTCTACGTGACTGAAAATAACAAGCCAGGGGCCACCTTGTGCTCAGTCACAGCTCAAGATCCAGATTGGAGACAAAACGGTACTCTTATTTATTCTCTCTTGCCTAGTAAGTTGAATGGTGATCCAGTGTCATCATATCTATCAGTTAACGGAGACACTGGAGGCATCCACGCTGTGAAGTCGTTTGATTATGAACAGCTCAGGAGTTTTGACATTCACATCATGGCCAGAGACAACGGTTCTCCTCCACTCAGCAGCAACGTGACAGTCAGCGTGTTCATCACTGATGTCAATGACAACACTCCCCAGATACTGTATCCCTCCACTGAAGGAAACTCCTTCATCACAGAGCTGGTCCCAAAATCAGTGCATGCAGGCTCTCTGGTTTCCAAGGTGATAGCAGTGGATTCAGATTCTGGACAGAATTCTTGGCTGTCCTATCATATCATTAAATCCACCGATCCAGGACTTTTTACTCTTGGACTCCACAGCGGAGAGATCAGGACACAGAGGGACATTTCTGAATCTGACAACATGAAACAAAATCTTTTGATCGCAGTAAAAGACAATGGACAGCCATCTCTCTCTGCCACTTGTTCCATGTATTTACTTATTTCTGATAATTTTGCTGACGTGCCGGAACTGAAAGAAATGTCTTACGAGGAAAACAGTTCCAAACTGACCTCCTATCTCATCATCGCGTTGGTATCCGTCTCCACTGTTTTCCTGACTTTCATTATCATCGTGCTCGGTGTGAGGTTTTGCCGCAGGAGAAAACCAAGACTGTTGTTTGATGGGGCGGTCGCCATTCCCAGCACCTATCTCCCACCAAATTACTCAGATGTTGACGGTACAGGAACTTTACGCAGTGCATACAACTACGACACATATTTAACCACGGGATCAAGAACCAGTGATTTCAAGTTTGTTCAATCCTACAATGACAACACGCTGCCTGTTGACCAGACTCTCAGAAAAATACCAACTGATTTATCAGATCTGTTTGGAGAATCGAAGGAGTCGCCAGAGGTAAGACAAAATAACTACTTTTGAATAAATGTGTAGTTGTTTTTGGTATTACTTTTCCTCATTCTCTATCACTTTGAGTGTTAAGTTTGCTTTCTGTGAAATACTATAATTTAATTTCAAAACAATTGTTGAATTTTAAGAATGCGTACTGCATTATAATGGTACATGGATTTGTCATGTAGACTCTAGGTTATTTGACTTGAGGAGAATGTGTTGCTCACCTTTAATGCACAGTTCTAGAAAGCACATATGTGAAATTACATGGTGCTGCGCTTTAACTTGTCGATACAAATTAAATCACAAGTTGGTTACATGTCAATTATTAGAAAAATTATGGCTTTGAATCACATACCACTTTTTCCTTAAACACTGAATTCCAGTTCGTAAGTTCTTGAAAACTACTTAAGGTCAAGTCATGTCAAGCATTGCATCACAAATTTCACACAAAGAAAACTCAACCTGCTTTACATTAAAATATAAATCAAAAACATAAATACACATATCTTAGATTGTTAAGACATGTATATACATATACAACGTAGATTGTTAAACCCTTCCACACTCAAGCCCACATAAAATACATAATTCATAATCCTTTTCCATCCTCACAGAACAATCACAAATTCACAAGATACAGTATTTATGATCCTGCCACACTACTGCCACAACAACTTATACACATACCTACATAGTATATAACAAAGCCACACAAATGAATGTGCACAGACTAGATACCCAACAGCCTGAGAAAAAAAGGCAATGTCTTGTCGTTGCTGTTTTGGAGAGGGCATTGTGGAGCGTCTAAGGTCATTGGACAGCTGGACAGGCTTTCAGCGTATCCTTAAATTAAACTCTTTTATATAAGATTATATGTGTGGTGTTGGAAACTCAGAAGGAGGATATGATTATTTGGCTTTGTCTGATTTTGCTGATCATCATAAAATCACTTCTTCACTGCTGCTAGTAATGTGCTCAACATAGTTTTGTGTCGGTGTTGTTGCTAACAACATATGGAGGAAAGTGACACCAAAATACCATCTTTGGCTAGTGCATCAAAAATGTAATTCATTTATTTGTGTTTTTTGGCTTGTTTTGGCATTGATTACGGCTCCAAATGTCAGTGGTAGAGATATTATTCAATCCAACAACAATGTATTTACATCGTCACAAAGTTGGAAGCATACTTCTTTGGTAAGGTGGTGTCATAATGTAATGATGCCTGGGAATCTCATATTTTGCTCTTTTTTTTAATGAATGTTCCTTCGACCCAATATTTTTTGCTCATCTAATAACGCGCGCCAAAACAATCCAAAGCAGTTCAGCCGAGAAGCTTTGGCCATATAATTGTATTGATCATGATCTAATGGGCAAAACTCATCCTATACAACTGCATTCCTATAAGAGATGCTTTCTGGACACAGGCCCTTGTCAGGTAAAACTCAGGGACCTACTGGAAGGTTATAACCAAATCATATCACTTTCCCATACCCATCCGTATGACTGGCTGTGGGATTTTTCAATTATTTCTGCACTATACACATAGTTTTAAACAGACTACCATTATTTGCATTAATATCAGTCCTGCTGTTGTAAATATCTTCAAATATGACAAATATGTAGAATTGCTGTTTAATTATAAAAAAAAAAAATCCTGTGGTGCTAGAGCTAGGGAGGAGCAGCATTCATAAATAATGTGAAAATAAAATTAAAACAATTCGAAAATTATTTTTTTTATATCATTAATTAATTGTGTTTTAAATCGAATCATAAAAAACACAAGCCTTTCTGTTCTGAGCATGCTCAGTCCAGGCCTCGTTGGCTTGCATTGCAAAGTCTTTCTATTGGTCGACTTCATCACATGGTTTTGGGCTTCATGTCTTTACAAGTGTTGTCCTTCTTCCAGCGCAACGTTTGTGTCTTTGGTTCAACTTCCCTCTGCAGGGCGAATTTGTGTTTTTATTTCCATATGTATTGTTTTCTATCGTCGTGGGAAAAAAAAGAACAAAGCATAAAAAGAGAAACGCAATGTGCGTTCGCCTGTGCTGCTTCATGCACTATACGAAGTAGTTTGGCAGATGCTTGTTCGCTAAACGTTTCCCGGCGGCGCTGTCTGGTTGTATTGGTCAACTCTTTGTTATCTCCATGATAACTTTTGAGAGATATTTTCAATTTCAGCTTACTGTTTACTGACCCATTTCAGTACCTCCTCCTAATAACAATAATTAAGTATACAACTACAAGGTTGATCAATTAATACTATTAATAAATTAAGTATAAATAGTAGTCATAACTATAACTTTTAATATCGTTATCGTATTCCTTGCAAGAAAAGGGATTGTTAAACTTATAAAATATCACTTTAATATATTTTACTTTTTTGTCACAAGTGTAATGCTCCAGTGTAGTCTCTCTGGTTAATTTACCCGACAAATAGTCATTTGAAACGGATGTCAATAACCCCGTGATTTATTAAATTGGGTTGTGTTCATGTGACGTTCTCTTTATCACATTTACAGCCTCAAAACACTTTAGAAACCGACATACAAAAGAGTTTGAGATATATGTACAACATTCATTAATTGGTACATTAAAGAACAAATGTAAAGACGAATATAACTATACGAAAGACATTGGAGTTAAAATAAGTCAGCAGAGACAACTGCCATGAGAATATGGTGTGGTCTCTGACAACACATAAAACATGATTCATTTGAGGCTCAATTTGTGCCAAGATACATTGACTGCTTTGCTGTATGTAGCATGTCCATTGCCATTATATATACTATATGCCAGAAATCCTTATTTAAAATGCATCTCATTAATCCAGTGATTTATTAAATCAGGTTGTGTTCGTCTGTAATTCTCTTTACCAGATTTACAGCCTCAAAGGACTTTACCGACCCACATAAAAAAGGGAGTCTGATGGCTCCCCATAATGGATAGCTTTCCGATTGGCGAGGAAAAAACTCTGCTAAATCAAATTAATATACATGTAATTCAACCATTTGCTTTGTGGCATTTTGTTCAATAATCGTTGTCATATCGAGTGCTGGCTCTGAATTATTACGTGTTGTGACCTGACTTTTTTTTTTTGTGTAAAGTGTGTTCGTCATTGATTAATATTCTTACTGTGTGAACATACAGGATAGTATGAATGCGTACCCTGATGCAGCGCAAAATAATGTTGCCCTGCAAGTTATGTGTAATTTCTGAGGGATACTCACAGTGTCGCTGTCTACTGTGAGGTGCATAAAGCCTCCTGTCTCCACGGTATCTCCACCCATACTCGGCTATTGTGCAAACCTCAACCAGGCGGTGAGAACCACGTTATTCAGAATTGTTCTTGTATGTACTTGTATGGACCTATTAACATCGTATTTTGAGGTTTTCTTTTGCTGATGCAACATTACTGGAGAACGATTTGATTTTCAACAATGGGGCACAAAGGATTCCTGTTCACAGCTTTTGTCTTCAGTTGTGTTCTAATTCTGCCGTCATCGCATTCTGTTAACGGGGAAGTAAGCTATTCTTTACCCGAGGAGATGAAACGAGGAGCTGTTGTTGGAAATATCGCCAAGGATCTTGGGCTGGATGTGGGCAGACTGTCTGCGCGAAAGGCCCGTTTCGACACCGATGAAAAAGGAAAACAATACTGTGAGATCAACCTGAGTAACGGGGATTTAAACGTTGCCGACAGGATCGACAGAGAATCTCTTTGTGGAAAGAAACCCTCCTGCATTTTGAAATTGGAACTTGTTTTGGAGAACCCACTGGAGCTGCATCGGATTAATCTGAACGTACAGGATATCAACGATAACCCACCGATATTTAAAAAGGACATAATCAAAATGGAAATCCGGGAATCGGCAGACAAAGGAGCTCGTTTTTCTATAAACGAAGCGCACGATGCGGATATCGGAGAGAATGACGTAAAGGGCTATTCTTTACAAAGAAATGATCACTTTAATTTGAATGTTGACAATAAAGTCACCGGACGAGCGCACTGCGAATTAGTGTTGGAAAAAGAATTGGATCGTGAAAACCAACATGAAATAGATTTACTCCTAACGGCTCTGGATGGAGGTTCTCCTCAGAGATCTGGTTCTGTAATGATACACGTCACGGTGCTGGATGCGAATGATAACGCCCCAGTGTTCAGTCAGGCCGTCTATAAAGCCAGTCTGCCAGAAAACTCTCCTTTAGACACTGTGGTAATTACAGTGAGCGCTTCTGATGCTGATGAAGGAATTAATGGTGAAGTGACATATGAACTGGATCATGTGTCAGAAAACAGCAATGCATTTTCCCTCGACCCAAAATCTGGTGAAGTGAGAGTTATTGAGCCAATCGACTATGAGGAAGAGTCCACATATGAAATTCGAATCAGTGCAAAAGATGGTCTTGGTTTAGTCTCACACTGCACGTTGATTATTGATGTAACTGATGTGAATGACAATGCTCCTGTGATTTATCTAAAATCTCTGACTAATCCCATACCAGAGAATGTTCCTGCTGGAACAGAGGTGGGCATCATTAATGTACAGGATAAAGACTCTGACAATAACAGGCAGGTACAGTTGTCCATTCAGCCAACAGTTCCTTTCAAACTGGTACCTTCCATCAAAAATTACCATTCTATGGTGACCACTGGTGAGCTGGACCGGGAGTCTGTGTCCAATTACAATATTACTATCACAGCCACAGACGAGGGGACTCCACCACTATCTTCTTACAAAACTATTCAGTTATCTGTATCTGACATCAATGACAACCCACCTGTGTTTGAGAAACAGTCCTACAGCTTCTACGTGACTGAAAATAACAAGCCAGGGGCCACCTTGTGCTCAGTTACAGCTCAAGATCCAGATTGGAGACAAAACGGTACTCTTATTTATTCTCTCTTGCCTAGTAAGTTGAATGGTGATCCAGTGTCATCATATCTATCAGTTAACGGAGACACTGGAGGCATCCACGCTGTGAAGTCGTTTGATTATGAACAGTTCAGGAGTTTTGACATTCACATCATGGCCAGAGACAACGGTTCTCCTCCACTCAGCAGCAACGTGACAGTCAGTGTGTTCATCACTGATGTCAATGACAACACTCCCCAGATACTGTATCCCTCCACTGAAGGAAACTCCTTCATCACTGAGCTGGTCCCAAAATCAGTGCATGGAGGCTCTCTGGTTTCCAAGGTGATAGCAGTGGACTCAGACTCTGGACAGAATTCTTGGCTGTCCTATCATATCATTAAATCCACTGATCCAGGACTTTTTACTCTTGGACTCCACAGCGGAGAGATCAGGACACAGAGGGACATTTCTGAATCTGACAACATGAAACAAAATCTTTTGATCGCAGTAAAAGACAGTGGGCAGCCATCTCTCTCTGCCACTTGTTCCATGTATTTACTTATTTCTGATAATTTTGCTGACGTGCCGGAACTGAAAGAAATGTCTTACGAGGAAAACAGTTCCAAACTGACCTCCTATCTCATCATCGCGTTGGTATCCGTCTCCACTGTTTTCCTGACTTTCATTATCATCGTGCTTGGTGTGAGGTTTTGCCGCAGGAGAAAACCAAGACTGTTGTTTGATGGGGCGGTCGCCATACCCAGCACCTATCTCCCACCAAATTACTCAGATGTTGACGGTACAGGAACTTTACGCAGTGCATACAACTACGACACATATTTAACCACGGGATCAAGAACCAGTGATTTCAAGTTTGTTCAATCCTACAATGACAACACGCTGCCTGTTGACCAGACTCTAAGAAAAATACCAACTGATTTATCAGATCTGTTTGGAGAATCAAAGGAGTCGCCAGAGGTAAGACAAAATAACTACTTTTGAATAAATGTGTAGTTGTTTTTGTTATTACTTTTCCTCATTCTCTATCACTTTGAGTGTTAAGTTTGCTTTCTGTGAAATACTTTAATTTAATTTCAAAACAATTGTTGAATTTTAAGAATGCGTACTGCATTATAATGGTACATGAATTTGTCATGTAGACTCTAGGTTATGTGACTTGAGTAGAATGTGTTGCTCACCTTTAATGCACAGTTCTAGAAAGCACATATGTGAAATTACATGGTGCTGCGCTTTAACTTGTTGAAACAAATTAAATCACAAGTTGGTTACATGTCAATTATTAGAAAAATTATGGCTTTGAATCACATACCACTTTTTCCTTAAACACTGAATTCCAGTTAGTAAGTTCTTGAAAACTACTTAAGGTCAAGTCATGTCAAGCATTGCATCACAAATTTCACACAAAGAAAACTCAACCTGCTTTACATTAAAATATAAATCAAAACATAAATACACATATCTTAGTATGTTAAGACATGTATAAACATATACAAAGTAGATTGTTAAACCCTTCCACACTCAAGCCCACATAAAATACATCATTACATAGTATATAACAAAGCCACACAAATGAATGTGCACAGACTAGATACCCAACAGCCTGAGGAAAAAAAGGCAATGTCTTGTCGTTGCTGTTTTGGAGAGGGCATTGTGGAGCGTCTAAGGTCATTGGACAGCTGGACAGGCTTTCAGCGTATCCTTAAATTAAACTCTTTTATATAAGATTATATGTGTGGTGTTGGAAACTCAGAAGGAGGATATGATTATTTGGCTTTGTCTGATTTTGCTGATCATCATAAAATCACTTCTTCACTGCTGCTAGTAATATGCTCAACATAGTTTTGTGTCGGTGTTGTTGCTAACAACATATGGAGGAAAGTGACACCAAAATACCATCTTTGGCTAGTGCATCAAAAATGTAATTCATTTATTTGTGTTTTTTGGCTTGTTTTGGCATTGACTACGGCTCCAAATGTCAGTGGTAGAGATATTATTCAATCCAACAACATTGTAATTTACATTGTCACAAAGTTGGAAGCATACTTCTTTGGTAAGGTGGTGTCATAATGTAATGATGCCTGGGAATCTCATATTTGGCTCTTTTTTTTTGTATGAATGTTCCTTCGACCCAATATTTTTTGCTCATCTAATGACGCGCGCCAAAACAATCCAAAGCAATTCAGCCTGGAAGCTTTGGCCATATAATTGTATTGATCATGATCTAATGGGAAAAACTCATCCTATACAACTGCATTCCTATACGAGATGCTTTCTGGATACAGGCCCTTGTCAGGTAAAACTCAGGGACCTACTGGAAGGTTATAACCAAATCATATCACTTTCCCATACTCATCAGTATGACTGGCTGTGTGATTTTTCAATTATTTCTGCACTATACACATAGTTTTAAACAGACTACCATTATTTGCATTAATATCAGTCCTGCTGTTGTAAATATCTTCAAATATGACAAATATGTAGAATTACTGTTTAATTATAAAAAAAAAAAATCCTGTGGTGCTAGAGCTAGGTAGGAGCAGCATTCATAAATAATGTGAAAATAAAATTAAAACAATTAGAAAATTATTTTTTATATCATTAATTAATTGTGTTTTAAATCGAATCATAAAAAACACAAGCCTTTCTGTTCTGAGCATGCTCAGTCCAGGCCTCGTTGGCTTGCATTGCAAAGTCTTTCTATTGGTCGACTTCATCACATGGTTTTGGGCTTCATGTCTTTACAAGTGTTGTCCTTCTTCCAGCGCAACGTTTGTGTCTTTGGTTCAACTTCCCTCTGCAGGGCGAATTTGTGTTTTTATTTCCATATGTATCGTTTTCTATCGTCGTGGGAAAAAAAAGAACAAAGCATAAAAAGAGAAACGCAATGTGCGTTCGCCTGTGCTGCTTAATGCACTATACGAAGTAGTTTGGCAGATGCTTGTTCGCAAAACGTTTCCCGGCGGCGCTGTCTGGTTGTATTGGTCAACTCTTTGTTATCTCCATGATAACTTTTGAGAGATATTTTCAATTTCAGCTTACAGTTTACGGACCCATTTCTGTACCTCCTCCTAATAACAATAATTAAGTATACAACTACAAGGTTGATAAATTAATACTATTAATAAATTAAGTATAAATAGTAGTCATAACTATAACTTTTTATATCGTTATCGTATTCCTTGCAAGAAAATGGATTGTTCAACTTATAAAATATCACTTAAATATATTATACTTTTTTGTCACAAGTGTAATGCTCCAGTGTAGTCTCTCTGGTTAATTTACCAGACAAATAGTCATTTGAAACGGATGTCAATAACCCCGTGATTTATTAAATTGGGTTGTGTTCATGTGACGTTCTCTTTATCACATTTACAGCCTCAAAACACTTTAGAAACCCACATACAAAAGAGAGTTTGAGATATGTGTATAACATTCATTAATTGGTACATTAAAGAACAAATGTAAAGACGAATATAACTATACGAAAGACATTGGAGTTAAAATAAGTCAGCAGAGACAACTGCCATGAGAATATGGTGTGGTCTCTGACAACACATAAAACATGATTCATTTGAGGCTCAATTTGTGCCAAGATACATTGACTGCTTTGCTGTATGTAGCATGTCCATTGCCATTATATATACTATATGCCAGAAATCCTTATTTAAAATGCATCTCATTAATCCAGTGATTTATTAAATCAGGTTGTGTTCGTCTGTAATTCTCTTTACCAGATTTACAGCCTCAAAGTACTTTACCGACCCACATAAAAAAGGGAGTCTGATGGCTCCCCATAATGGATAGCTTTCCGATTGGCGAGGAAAAAACTCTGCTAAATCAAATTAATATACATGTAATTCAACCATTTGCTTTGTGGCATTTTGTTCAATAATCGTTGTCATATCGAGTGCTGGCTCTGAATTATTACGTGTTGTGACCTGACTTTTTTTTTAGTGTAAAGTGTGTTCGTCATTGATTAATATTCTTACTGTGTGAACATACAGGATAGTATGAATGCGTACCCTGATGCAGCGCAAAATAATGTTGCCCTGCAAGTTATGTGTAATTTCTGAGGGATACTCACAGTGTCGCTGTCTACTGTGAGGTGCATGAAGCCTCCTGTCTCCACGGTATCTCCACCCATACTCCGCTATTGTGCAAACCTCAACCAGGCGGTGAGAACCACGTTATTCAGAATTGTTCTTGTATGTACTTGTATGGACCTATTAACATCGTATTTTGAGGTTTTTTTTTCCTGATGCAACATTACTGGAGAACGATTTGATTTTCAACTATGGCGCACAAAGGATTCCGGTTCACAGCTTTTGTCTTCAGTTGTGTTCTAATTCTGCCGTCATCGCATTCTGTTAACGGGGAAGTGAGCTATTCTTTACCCGAGGAGATGAAACGAGGAGCTGTTGTTGGAAATATCGCCAAGGATCTTGGGCTGGATGTGGGCAGACTGTCTGCGCGAAAGGCCCGTTTCGACACCGATGGAAAAGGAAAACAATACTGTGAGATCAACCTGAGTAACGGGGATTTAAACGTTGCCGACAGGATCGACAGAGAATCTCTTTGTGGAAAGAAACCCTCCTGCATTTTGAAATTGGAACTTGTTTTGGAGAACCCACTGGAGCTGCATCGGATTAATCTGAACGTACAGGATATCAACGATAACCCACCGATATTTAAAAAGGACATAATCAAAATGGAAATCCGGGAATCGGCATACAAAGGAGCTCGTTTTTCTATAAACGAAGCGCACGATGCGGATATCGGAGAGAATGACGTAAAGGGCTATTCTTTACAAAGAAATGATCACTTTATTTTGAATGTTGACACTAAAGTCACCGGACGAACGCACTGCGAATTAGTGTTGGAAAAAGAATTGGATCGTGAAAACCAACATGAAATAGATTTGCTCCTAACGGCTCTGGATGGAGGTTCTCCTCAGAGATCTGGTTCTGTAATGATACACGTCACGGTGCTGGATGCGAATGATAACGCCCCAGTGTTCAGTCAGGCCGTCTATAAAGCCAGTCTGCCAGAAAACTCTCCTTTAGACACTGTGGTAATTACAGTGAGCGCTTCTGATGCTGATGAAGGAATTAATGGGGAAGTGACATATGAACTGGATCATGTCTCAGAAAACAGCAATGCATTTTCCCTCGATCCAAAATCTGGTGAAGTGAGAGTTATTGAGCCAATCGACTATGAGGAAGAGTCCACATATGAAATTCGAATCAGTGCAAAAGATGGTCTTGGTTTAGTCTCACACTGCACGTTGATTATTGATATAACTGATGTGAATGACAATGCTCCTGTGATTTATCTAAAATCTCTGATTAATCCCATACCAGAGAATGTTCCTGCTGGAACAGAGGTGGGCATCATTAATGTGCAGGATGAAGACTCTGACAATAACAGGCAGGTACAGTTGTCCATTCAGCCAACAGTCCCTTTCAAACTGGTACCATCCATCAAAAATTACCATTCTATGGTGACTACTGGTGAGCTGGACCGGGAGTCTGTGTCCAATTACAATATTACTATCACAGCCTCGGATGAGGGGACTCCACCACTATCTTCTTCAAAAACTATTCAATTATCTGTAGCTGACGTCAATGACAACCCACCTGTGTTTGAGAAACAGTCCTACAGCTTCTACGTGACTGAAAATAACAAGCCAGGGGCCACTTTGTGCTCAGTCACAGCTCAAGATCCAGATTGGAGACAAAACGGTACTCTTATTTATTCTCTCTTGCCTAGTAAGTTGAATGGTGATCCAGTGTCATCATATCTATCAGTTAACGGAGACACTGGAGGCATCCACGCTGTGAAGTCGTTTGATTATGAACAGCTCAGGAGTTTTGACATTCACATCATGGCCAGAGACAACGGTTCTCCTCCACTCAGCAGCAACGTGACAGTCAGTGTGTTCATCACTGATGTTAATGACAACATTCCCCAGATACTGTATCCCTCCACTGAAGGAAACTCCTTCATCACTGAGCTGGTCCCAAAATCAGTGCATGCAGGCTCTCTGGTTTCCAAGGTGATAGCAGTGGACTCAGATTCTGGACAAAATTCTTGGCTGTCCTATCATGTCATTAAATCCACTGATCCAGGACTTTTTACTATTGGACTCCACAGCGGAGAGATCAGGACACAGAGGGACATTTCTGAATCCGACAACATGAAACAAAATCTTTTGATCGCAGTAAAAGACAATGGGCAGCCATCTCTCTCTGCCACTTGTTCCATGTATTTACTTATTTCTGATAATTTTGCTGACGTGCCAGAACTGAAAGAAATGTCTTACGAGGAAAACAGTTCCAAACTGACCTCCTATCTCATCATCGCGTTGGTATCTGTCTCCACTGTTTTCCTGACTTTCATTATTATCGTGCTTGGTGTGAGGTTTTGCCGCAGGAGAAAACCAAGACTGTTGTTTGATGGGGCGGTCGCCATACCCAGCAGCTATCTCCCACCAAATTATTCAGATGTTGACGGTACAGGAACTTTACGCAGTGCATACAACTACGACACATATTTAACCACGGGATCAAGAACCAGTGATTTCAAGTTCGTTCAGACCTACAATGACAACACGCTGCCTGTTGACCAGACCCTAAGAAAAATCCCAACTGATTTATCAGATCTGTTTGGAGAATCTACGGAGTCGCCAGAGGTAAGAAAAACAAACACATTTTGAACTTAAAATAAACATGTAGCTGTTTTTTTTATTCCTTTTTTTTTTTTCTTTATCACTTTGAGTGTTAAGTTTGCTCCCTGTGAAATACTATAATTTAGTTTCAAGATAATTGTTGATTATTAAGACTTGTCCTGAATTATAATGTCACAATAATATATCATGTAGACTCTGAGTTAGTTGAGTTGAATTTAATGTTGCTCATCTTTTATTGCACAGTACTAGAAAGCACGTATGGGAAATAACACGTTGTTGCACTTTAACCTGTTTATACAAATTAAATCACAGATTGGTTACATATCCACGTCTATAAAAAAATATGTGGTTGAATCACATACCACTTTGGTCTAAACTTTTGTAGATTCTTGTAAATTATTTGAGGTCTTGTCAAGCATTGCATCACACTTTTCATACAAATAAACTCAATCTGCTTTACAATTCAATATCATAAAAACGTATAAATACTCATAAGTATGTTTGCATAAGGTCCAGGAGGAGCTCTGCCCCATTCCAACTGAGCAAAATGTGTAGTCATGTGTAATAAGTTTATTTAAAGGTCCATTTCTATTTGGATGTTGGAGAAAGTGCTTGTAGTGTCGCTGTTCACCAGGCTAGACCCTGTAGCTGAGAAAATGAAACAAGGATATATTATTGGAAATATCGATCTTAAGTTGGATGTGAGGAGAATATCTCTGTGAAAGGTCCATTTTAACTCCAATATCAACATAAAAAAAAAACATATATATACTTAAAAAGGATGCTTTGCGTAATTTTCCCCAACACTCTTGTAATCAGTCAAAGATAATATACTGTTCAACCTTTTTTTTACTTGTGTGTATATATACTGTAGGTTCACATAGATTTTAGATTCATATAGCCATATCAATAGCTTCATCATATGAGATGTAAATTTAATGCTGCAACAAGAACTTCATGTCAAAATCACTTCACCAATACAGATAAAATTTTAAATATCAGTTAATATGTGTGGTGTTGGAAACAAAGGAGGAGGATTTGCAGTTTTTGGCTTAGTCTAATTTTGCTGAACATCAGAATCTCGCTCATTCACTGCTGCAAGTAATGTGCTCTACATAGTTTTGAGTCTTATGTTTTTGCTAACAACAGCTGGAGAGAAGTGACACCAAAATCCGATCTGTGGCTAGTGTATCAAAAATGTCATTCATTAGTTTGTGTTTTTGGCTATGTTTTTGTCAGTGACTACGACTCCAAATGTCAGTGGTAAAGATTTCATGTTTTCCAACAATGTTATAATGTACATTGTCACAAAGTTGGAGGCTTACCCCTTTGGGTGCCATAACATAATGATGCCTTAGAATCTCATATTTGGCCTCTATGTTGGTTGTTCCTTTGTAGCAGATGTGACATTGGGTTCAGAAGTCGTGTGGCATTTTTTTTTATGAATGTTCTTTATTGCCCAATATTTTTTGCTTATCTAATGACTCGGCCCATATCCAAAGCAATTCAGCCTTGAAGTATTGGCCATATAATTTTACTGATCATGATCTAAGGGGCAAAACGAATCCTATAGATCTGCATTCCTATAAGAGATGCTTTTTGGATACAGACCCTTGTCAGTTAAAACTCAGGGACCTACATAAAGGCCATCACAAATTATTATCACTTTCCCATATTAATTTGTATGACTGGCTGCGTGGTTATTCAATTATTACTACACTATGCACACAATTTTAAACAGACTACCATTATTTGCATTAATATTAGTCCTGCTGATGTAATTATCTCCAAACATGACTTTCACCATCACACTGTAAAGCAGTAGACTACACCAACAAAAAAAAATAGTTTCTAATGTTGAAATGCCCTTTAATTAACTTTTTTAATCCTCTGCTGTGGGAGCGAGGGAGGGGCAGCATTCATAAATAATATGAAAATATAATTAAAACAATCACAAATGTATATTTTATATAATGAATTAATTGTGTTTAAAATCGAATCGTTAAAAAACAACGATCATTTCTGTTCTGAGCATGCTCAGTCCAGGCCTCGTTGGCTTGCATTGCAAAGTCTTGCTATTGGTCGACTTCATCACATGGTTTTGGGCTTCACGTTTCTCCAAGTGTTGTCCTTCTTCCACCGCCGCGTTGGTGTGTTCGGTTCAGCTTCACTCTGAACGGCGAATTTGTGGCGTTCTTTCACTCGGCATTGTTTTCTATCGCTGTGAATAAAAAAGTAAAGAACATAAACAAAGAAACGCAATGTGCGTTCGCCTGTGCTGCTTAATGCACTATACGAAGTAGTTTGGCAGATGCTTGTTCGCCAAACGTTTCCCGGCGGCGCTGTCTGGTTGTAATGGTCAACTCTTTATAATCTACATGATATCTTTTGAGAGATATTTTCAATTTCAGCTTACTGTTTACTGACCCATTTCTGTACCTCCTTCTAATAACAACAATTAAGTATTATACTACACGTAGTTAAATGTATACAATTAATAAATTAAGTATTAATAGTAGTCCTCATTATAATTTTTTATGTTGTTATTGCCTTCCTTGAAAAAAAATGGGATTGGTCAACTTACTGTATATATTTTCACTAAAATATATTTTACTTTTTTGTCTTAAGTATGATGCCCGAGTGTAGTCTTTCTGGTTATTTATCTGACAAATTTTAATTTAAAATGCATCTCAATTATACAGTTATTTATTAAATCAGGTTGTTTTTATATGTAGTTCTCTTTACCACATTTACAGCCTCTACGGACATTAGAGTTTGGTGGCACACCATAACGGAAAACCTGCGACGGGCCAGCAAAAAACACCGCCAAATCCAAGTAATATACATGTAATTGAACCAGAGGCTTTGTGGCATTTTGTTTAACATTCTTTGTCATATGGAGTGGTGGCTCTGAATTATAACATGTTGTGACCTGCCTTTTTTATAGTATATTGTGTTCATCATTGATTAAGATTCCTACTGTGTGAACATACAGGATTCAGAACATCCTCTATCTGTTTGAGACCGATTATAATCAGGGAGGGGGAGCCCGATGTTGAGGATGGATCCGGGGGTGAAGGGATCCAGACATTGCGAACCATTTCGGGCTGGATATTGGGCGCTATCCGTGGTGCTAAAGCTGGTCACACCAGATCGCTGCTTAAATATATTGTGCAGTTACTTTTAAAATGGAGGGATTCCCTAAACAGTCACATGCAGTGTTTCATTCAACGTGAGGAAAACGCCAAATGGTCTGGTTTGCTAAATGAATGCGTACCCGGATGCAGCGCAACATAAGGTTGCCAGCAGGTTATGTGTACTATCTGAGGGATACTCATGGTGTCGCTGTCTACTGTGAGGTATATGAAGCCTCCTGTCTCCACGGTCTCTCCACCCATACTCCGTTATTGTGCAAAACCTCAACCAGACGGTGAAAACCACGTTAATCAGAATTATGCTTATATGTACTTGAATGGACGTATTGCCGTCGTATTTTTTTTTCGGATGCAGTATTGCCAAGGGACGATTGATTTTCAACAATGGCGCACAAAGGATTCCTGTTCACAGCTTTTGTCTTCACTTGTGTTCTAATTCTGCCGTCATCGCATTCTGTTAACGGGGATGTGAGCTATTCTTTACCCGAGGAGATGAAACGAGGAGCTGTTGTTGGAAATATCGCCAAGGATCTTGGGCTGGATGTGGGCAGACTGTCGGCGCGAAAGGCCCGTTTCGACACCGATGGAAAAGGAAAACAATACTGTGAGATCAACCTGAGTAACGGGGATTTAAACGTTGCCGACAGGATCGACAGAGAATCTCTTTGTGGAAAGAAACCCTCCTGCATTTTGAAATTGGAACTTGTTTTGGAGAACCCACTGGAGCTGCATCGGATTAATCTGAACGTACAGGATATAAATGATAACCCACCGATATTTAAAAAGGACATAATTAAAATGGAAATCCAGGAGTCGGCAGTCAAGGGAGCTCGTTTTTCTCTCAACGAAGCGCACGATGCGGATATCGGAGAGAATGACGTAAAGGGCTATTCTTTACAAATAAATGATCACTTTAATTTGAATGTTGACACTAAAGTCACCGGACGAGCGCACTGCGAATTAGTGTTGGAAAAAGAATTGGATCGTGAAAACCAACATGAAATAGATTTAGTCCTCACGGCTCTGGATGGAGGTTCTCCTCAGAGATCTGGTTCTGTAATGATACACGTCACGGTGCTGGATGCGAATGATAACGCCCCAGTGTTCAGTCAGGCCGTCTATAAAGCCAGTCTGCCAGAAAACTCTCCTTTAGACACTGTGGTAATTACAGTGAGCGCTTCTGATGCTGATGAAGGAATTAATGGTGAAGTGACATATGAACTGGATCATGTGTCAGAAAACAGCAATGCATTTTCCCTCGACCCAAAATCTGGTGAAGTGAGAGTTATTGAGCCAATCGACTATGAGGAAGAGTCCACATATGAAATTCGAATCAGTGCAAAAGATGGTCTTGGTTTAGTCTCACACTGCACGTTGATTATTGATGTAACTGATGTGAATGACAATGCTCCTGTGATTTATCTAAAATCTCTGACTAATCCCATACCAGAGAATGTTCCTGCTGGAACAGAGGTGGGCATCATTAATGTGCAGGATGAAGACTCTGACAATAACAGGCAGGTACAGTTGTCCATTCAGCCAACAGTTCCTTTCAAACTGGTACCATCCATCAAAAATTACCATTCTATGGTGACTACTGGTGAGCTGGACCGGGAGTCTGTGTCCAATTACAATATTACTATCACAGCCTCGGATGAGGGGACTCCACCACTATCTTCTTCAAAAACGATTCAATTATCTGTAGCTGACGTCAATGACAACCCACCTGTGTTTGAGAAACAGTCCTACAGCTTCTACGTGACTGAAAATAACAAGCCAGGGGCCACTTTGTGCTCAGTTACAGCTCAAGATCCAGATTGGAGACAAAACGGTACTCTAATTTATTCTCTCTTGCCTAGTAAGTTGAATGGTGATCCAGTGTCATCATATCTATCTGTTAACGGAGACACTGGAGGCATCCACGCTGTGAAGTCGTTTGATTATGAACAGCTCAGGAGTTTTGACATTCACATCATGGCCAGAGACAACGGTTCTCCTCCACTCAGCAGCAATGTGACAGTCAGTGTGGTCATCACTGATGTTAATGACAACGCTCCCCAGATACTGTATCCCTCCACTGAAGGAAACTCCTTCATCACTGAGCTGGTCCCAAAATCAGTGCATGCAGGCTCTCTGGTTTCCAAGGTGATAGCAGTGGACTCAGACTCTGGACAGAATTCTTGGCTGTCCTATCATATCATTAAATCCAGTGATCCAGGACTTTTTTCTCTTGGACTCCACAGCGGAGAGATCAGGACACAGAGGGACATTTCTGAATCTGACAACATGAAACAAAATCTTTTGATCGCAGTAAAAGACAATGGGCAGCCATCTCTCTCTGCCACTTGTTCCATGTATTTACTTATTTCTGATAATTTTGCTGACGTGCCGGAACTGAAAGAAATGTCTTACGAGGAAAACAGTTCCAAACTGACCTCCTATCTCATCATCGCGTTGGTGTCCGTCTCCACTGTTTTCCTGACTTTCATTATTATCGTGCTTGGTGTGAGGTTTTGCCGCAGGAGAAAACCAAGACTGTTGTTTGATGGGGCTGTCGCCATACCCAGCACCTATCTCCCACCAAATTACTCAGATGTTGACGGTACAGGAACTTTACGCAGTGCATACAACTACGACACATATTTAACCACGGGATCAAGAACCAGTGATTTCAAGTTCGTTCAGACCTACAATGACAACACGCTGCCTGTTGACCAGACCCTAAGAAAAATACCAACTGATTTATCAGATCTGTTTGGAGAATCTAAGGAGTCGCCAGAGGTAAGATAAAAAACAATCTTTTGAAGTTTTGAATAAATGTGTAGCAGATTTTTTTATCTTTATTCCCTATCACTTTTAGTGTTTGTTTGCTCTCTGTGAAATATAATTTTGTTTCAAAATATCTTTTGCTCATTCAGACTGCGTACTGCATTATAATGTCACATGTGTAGGTGACTTTTACTGTGGGTTTTACTGTGTCTGCCAAGTCACTCTAAAACACACTTTTTGTGACTATATAAGCCAGCTTTAATTAAATATTTTGAAATTAGTGAAGAAACACACAACTTTTTTTACAAGCAGGACCATGCACAATCCTCTCATGGAACCAGGATCAATTCAGACAGGCTTCTCTTGTAATGAATGAATTAAAAGCCAACAAATAAACCATATAATGAAGTTGGCTTGTACTGTAATGACACATGTCACGGTGCTGGATACCAATGATAACTCCCCAGTGTTCAGTCAGGCTGTCTATAAAGCCAATCTGTCAGAATTATCTTCTTTAGACACTGTAGTAATTACACTAAGTGTGTCAGATGATGATGAAGCGGGGATTCAACATACGAAATGCAAATAAGTGCAAAGGATGGCCTTGATAACACCTCCATTTTATGTTCAATGTGTACTGACAGTCTATCAGCATGCCAATTTGAAAAAATAAGTTTTGGAATTTTAAAACTGGATTTGAAAGTTAAGGCGATTTCGTTTGAGCCCAAACTTGATGGTGGTAAGAATTGTTATCCATTCCCAACCTCCCACCCGCATTCATATACTTATAAATACTTTGTGTTCCAAATCCAAATGTTGAAGTACAGATGTTGAAAGTCTGCTCGACTATGATGGCACAAAAAAAAATCATGTACCCTGAGTATTCCACAGTTCTAGAAAGCACGTACTCTATTTGAGATAACATGGTGTTGCACTTTAACTTGTCTACACTAATTCATTCACTGATTGGTTGCATATCAACTGCCGTGAAAATTACCTGGGTTGAATCACATAGCACTCTTTGTCTCTAACTCTGAGTTCCAGTTTGTAATTTCTTGTAAACTATTTGGGGTTAAGTCATGTCATGCTTTGTATGACACATTTCATACAAATAAACTCAATCTGCTTTACATAAAAACAATGTATAGATTAAGAAAATACACACATCTATGGATTTTAAGACATGTATAAACATATACAAAGTAGTGTATTAAAGCTCTCCACACACGAGTCCACATAGAATACATCATTTACAACCGCAATACTGCCACAACAACTTACACACATACCCACATAGTTTACAACAAACCCACACAAATTAATGCACACACACTAACTGCCCAATGGCCTGAGGTAAAAAAAGGGCAAAGGTATTTATGTTGCTGTTTAAGAGAGGGCATTGTAGAGCATATCAGTTCATTGGGCAGATCGTTCCAGGGAATACAACCACAGTGGTCAAATGCACTGTAGCCGGATTTTGATGTCATTTTATACATACTAATGAGACCAGTGTTTGATGATGGGAGAGGTCGTATTGCTTTACAGCCTGTGTGGATGTCAGAGATATATTGAGGAGTTCAACCATTAAATACCTTGTCTACAAAGAGTCATAGATAATGCTGGAAGATAATGTATGATGGCCACAGGAGCTGTGTGCGGTGTTTTTGTATTGCATACATGCATCTTTTTGTTCTTAGTATAATGTATGTGTGACTATATGGAGAGGCTATAATGAGTTAATTATTTTTCAAACAATGATTTGATGCTGCTGCTCTTGATAGTGAGGATGCAATGGTACAGTGGGCTCACTGTTTGGTATGTATCACGGTTTTGGGACCACGGTAACGGTACAGTTTGGTATCTTTTAATATTTAGGAAAACAATTTAAAAGGTGGAAAAATATGTTTTTATAGTAGACTGCCACAAATAACTAGTGTAACGCTCTGTGTGTATGACTGGTTCAAACTTGGTTCAAGTTCATTGGTGCGTTGATATTATTTACATAAGTTCATCTGATTGGGGGGGGGGGGGGGGGGTGTCCATGATTGTGGATTATTAAAATATTAATTTCCGTTTATTATTTATTTGTTTATGTCCATAATATTTTTCAAACATTTCACAATAAAATAATTATAATTATAAAATCAGTACTATAGTTAGTTATATTTGTGTATAACGGGTATAACCCGTATTTTTCACAAATAAAAAATAGTAAAATACCATATTGAAATAAAACCGCACATTCAAGCCAGTGCGTGTCTGCCTTTGCTTTTTGATTTCATGGACGTGGATATCTCTTATTGTTTCAGAATCATTGTGAAATAACTGTTGCTTGCACAACTCGGGTCCAGGAGGAGCCATGTCCTCTTCAAACCGTGCAACATGTGTCGTCATGTATCTTAAGTGTATTTATGGGTCCATTTCTGCGTAGATATAAACGTGTAATATCGGAGAAGGCGCTTGTAGTGTCGCTGTTCACCAGGCTAGGCCTACAAAGTACCACGAGAGCCACTCTCCCTCTCCACCCACAGCGGTAGCCTGTATTCCACGCATTACCATTGACCACAGTGCAGGGCGTATATAGTAGTAGACACTGTTTAGCGGTTTCGGTAACAGATATTGCCAAATAATTTAGATATGCAGAGGACGATTTGGAATAATTGTCTTTAATATGGATTACAATAGATTAGTCTGGGAAGCCTTGTCTGCATTTTTATTACACTGCATTCTGCTTATGGGTACGTCAGCTACTCTGTACCGGAGGAAATGAAACAAGGATACATTATTGGAAACATCGCCACGGATCTTGCGCTGGATGTGCGTAAGTTGTCTACCCGGAAAGCCCGTATCGACGTTGAGAGGAACAGAAAACGATGTTGCGAAGTTAACGTCGACAAGGGGGATTTGGTTGTTGCCGACAGGATTGACAGAGAATCGCTTTGTGGCAAAAAAGCCTCCTGCGTTTTTAAGCTGGAACTTGTTGTGGAAAACCCGCTGGAGCTGCATCGCATTAGTCTTCATATACAAGATATCAATGACAACCCACCCATATTTAAAAAAGACGTAATAAAATTGGAAATCCAGGAATCGACCGTAAAAGGAGTTCGATTTTCTTTGGATGAAGCGCACGATGTGGACATCGGAGAGAATGCTGTGAAGAGCTATTCTCTACAAGGAAATGAGAATTATATTTTGAGTGTGGACACATGGTCTGACGGCCGCAAATATTGCGAATTGGTGTTGGAAAAAGAAGTGGATCGTGAACATCAGCAGGGAATGCATTTGCTCCTCACGGCTCTGGATGGAGGTTCTCCTCAGAGATCTGGTACTGTAATGATACACGTCACGGTGCTGGACGCGAATGATAACGCCCCAGTGTTCAGTCAGGCCGTCTACAAAGCCAGTCTGCCAGAAAACTCTCCTTTAGACACTGTGGTAATTACAGTAAGTGCGTCAGATGCTGATGACGGGCTCAGCGGGGAAGTAATGTATGAACTTGACCACGTCTCGGGAAATAGTCATCTGTTCTCGCTGGATTCCAAAACTGGTCAAGTTACAGTTGGTGGGCCTATAGACTACGAGGCAGAGTCGACATACGAAATTCGAATAAGTGCAAAGGATGGCCTTCAACTGGCATCATATTCAACATTATTGATTGACATAACCGATGTGAATGACAACGCACCGGAGATTTTCCTGAAATCCCTCTCTGACTCTATCCCAGAAAACGTGTCGCCAGGTACGGCGGTTGGAATCATCAAACGTACAGACGCTGAGAATAACCGTCACGTCCGCTGCTCTATTCAGCAAAATATCCCTTTTAAGCTGGTTCCATCGATTTAAAAACTACTACTCACTGGTGACTACTGGCATTCTAGACCGCGAGGTAGTGTCTAACTACAACATTACAATTACTACCACCGACGAGGGTTCACCACCGCTATCTTCATTTCAAGGAATTCAGTTGTCTGTAGCTGAGGTCAACGACAACCCACCTGTATTTGGGGAGCAGTCCTACACTGCCCACGTAACTGAAAATAACAAACCTGGCTACACTCTGTGTTCGATTTCGGTGCGAGACCCGGACTGGAGACAAAACGGTACCATAGTTTATTCTCTTCTACCTGGTCAGGTGAACGGTTCCCCGCTGTCCTCGTATGTCTCCGTTAATGGAGACACTGGTGTCATCCACGCTGTGAGGTCTTTTGATTATGAACAGTTAAGGAGCTTTAAAGTCCGAGTGACGGCCAGTGACAATGGTTCTCCTCCTCTCAGCAGCAACGTGACGGTCAGTGTTTTCATAACCGATGTAAACGACAACTCCCCTCAGATACTGTACCCCGCCCCAGAGGGAAACTCCTTCATGACCGAACTGGTCCCCAAATCAGCGCACGGAGGGTCCCTGGTATCCAAGGTGATCGCTGTCGACGCAGACTCGGGACAGAACGCCTGGCTGTCCTATCACATAATCAGAGCAAGCGACCCGGGACTGTTCAAGATCGGTCTCCACAGCGGAGAGATCAGGACCCAGCGAGACGTTTCTGAATCCGACAAGATGAAACAGAATCTTATTGTGGCAGTAAAAGATAACGGACAAACATCTCTCTCGACCACCTGCACCATGTACTTACTTATATCTGACAATTTGGCTGACGTGCCAGAACTTCAAGATATAGCATATGACGGAAACAATTCCAAACTGACTTACTACCTGATTATAGCGTCAGTGTCTGTGTCGGCATTTTTCCTAACTTTCATTATTGTTATGCTTGGGGTGAGGTACTGTCGGAGCAGGAAGCCAATGCCGTTATACGATGGGGCTGTCGCTATTCCCAGCGCTTATTTCCCTCCCAGTTACGGGGAGGTGGATCCCACTGGCACCTTACGCAGCAGTTACAACTATGACGCCTTTTTGACAACTGGATCTAGAACTAGTGACTTCAAGTTTGTAAGCTCTTACAACGAAAACACCCTTCCAGCTGACCAGACCCTCATCAAATCTCCAACAGACTTTGATGAAGCATTTCTGGACACCAATAGATCTTCTGAGGTAGGGCACATTTCCCTTTGGGGCATATGTGACTTATCTAAAATATCATATAGAATATCATCATCCGGAAATAAATTTGTTCGTTTTATTATTTTTTTGCGTGTATTGGGTGTTTGAACGATTATCAGAATACGATCTAATGTGTTCATGCTTTTCCATAACATGTGCTGATGACCCTTGCGATGCAGTACGCCTGTCATAGTGTCCTCTTCGTGTCGGGTGTGTTTTTTACACTTTGCAATGTCCTCATCTTGACCATCCTTGTCATGGCTTTCATTACCGTCCATACGTTTACTCCAGTAGCCATTGATCTAAAAGTTTCCGGTCACATTTATATAAATGCCATGACACACATGTGGGCATGAAAACATAAAAACAGCAGGCCTTTTCTGAGTCACCGATGTTATGAGGATTCCATATTGTAAAGAAGCAGCATGTCTGAAATCCCAATTGGAAGAAAACATTTTATATATAATATTTTATTTCATTTTAACAATGTGCGCAAGACAGTTCAGTGCATTATATATTATATACTGGATAATACTCTATACTATGTTGTATTATTCTGTAAACTATATACACATCTGCACATACACAGAATAATACTCTATACCTACTGTATAGCACCACTCAGTATACAGTAAATCATTATGTAGCGCTGTTCATGCCCAAATTATTCTATGAGCTGCGCCCTGGGTTATTTTATTCAGTTATTTACCCAATACTATAAGTGGTCTGTTTTGTACCTGTATATATTTTACAATAACAATTACTATTGTATGGCTGTTTGTGAAATAACCCTGAATACCAGGCCTATCTAGTAACAGATAACGACCCATGTATGTAAAATCAAAAGCAACAATATTTATTTACAATAGAAGCAAAGTTAGGGAACTGTCCGGTAAGATTCTGGTTGGTGGGGAAACATAAATCCTTTTCTTACCTGTTACTTTTTGTCATTTTATTATTCCCATCGGTTGTATTTGTGTTTCTAAATAAGATTGCAGAACATCAGTGTTGTAAAGTGCTGCAAATTGAAGACATTGTTTATTTTTTCTGTCCTACAGTATATGTTGAATGGGTGAATTTTTCATCAAAATACAAACGTCTGCTGGGCAGATTTGGACAGTTTTCCGTTTTGAATAAGAATGTGTCAGTGTGGTCCATGTGCCTGAAAGGTTATTTAAATGCATGTAACCTCACGTTCAAATGGAGAAAGAAAAATAAGTGCCAAAAACGTTTATATTTGAGAGGAGAGGGTTATGACGTTTTCTCTGTTGGGCCTGGTGGCCGACAGTTCTGCCTCTATCCGTGGTTCTGAAACGAGCACAGCTCCCCCGGCAGCTCAGTGTCAAACAGAAACTGAACAATACTGTGAGTGGAACTGGGCATCTCTGTGTCCAAATGTTGAAGATTGTGTTTGTGCTTTGCAGCTCCCATTGTCCAACAAGACTATTCCGTTTTTTTATAAAATTATCCAAATTGGCGATTCATCATATTTTACTCAATACAGCTATCGATGAGACGCACTTTCTATGATATAGCAGCACATTCTGTATACAGTTTTTGAGGGTGTTATATTATCTGCAATATCCAGGTAAAACTCAAAGTGTCGCTGTCTACCAGCCTAACCCAAGTTAAATGTTGTTTTATTCCACCCCAGACCGCTTTATGCCATTAACGTAGACGCATAGTATTTGCTCGTGAACATCTATGCGAACTAGATCCCAGCGAGCGCGCTCGATAAAGCAATCATTTTCTGATAAACCATCCTAATTTTCCACGTTTTTATGCGTTTGCCCTTCGGAACATTACAAGGACGTCGGGAGTAATGGGACACAAAGGATTTTCAGTTTTCTGTATTGGCTGTTTGGGAGTCTATTTTCTGACGCTGGCAGCCGTACGTGGAGAAGTGACCTACTCGTTTCCAGAGGAGATGAGTCGAGGATTCGTTATCGGAAATATCGCCAAGGATTTGTTGCTTGAGGTGGGAAGACTTTCCGTTCGAAAGCCCCGTATCAATACCGAGGGAAACAGCAAACGGTATTGTGACATAAACCTTGCAAACGGAGACCTCGTTGTTGCTGACAGAGTTGACAGAGAGGCCCTTTGTGGCAAAAAGGCGTCTTGTATTTTAAAGCAAGAACTCATTTTGGAGAATCCTTTAGAATTGCATGGTATTAGTCTGCATGTTACTGATATCAACGACAACCCCCCACTATTCAAAAAAGACAAAATAAACATCGAAATTCGAGAATCTGCAGATAAAGGAAATCGCTTTCGTTTAGATGAAGCGCACGACGCCGATATAGGAAACAATAACGTACAGGGTTACACTATCCAGGACAATGCGCATTTTAACATAATTGTCAATTCAAAGAGCGGAGGGGGGAAATATAGCGAACTGGTTCTGGAGAAGGAGTTGGACCGAGAAGAACAGAACGAGATATCTCTCTTACTCACAGCTACAGATGGCGGTTCTCCTCAGAGATCAGCTACTGCGGTCATACACGTCACGGTGCTGGATGCGAACGATAACGCCCCGGTGTTCAGTCAGACCGTTTATAAAGCCAGTCTGCCAGAAAACTCTCCTTTAGACACTCTGGTAATCACAGTGAACGCTACTGATGCGGACGAAGGGGTTAATGGAGAGGTGCGCTATGAATTCGATCATATTTCAGATGACAGCACCGTTTTTTCACTCGATCGGACAACTGGTGAAGTGCGAGTAAGCGGCGCAATAGACTACGAGGAGTTGTCCACGTATGAGATGCAAATTACCGCCAAAGATGGCCTTGGGTTGGTGTCGACCAGTACATTGTTAATTGACATCAATGACGTGAACGACAACGCCCCTATCACGTCCATTCAATCCGTGACGAACCCGATACCAGAGAATGTGGCCCCCGGCACGGAGGTCGGCATCATCAACGTACAAGATAAAGACTCTGAGAACAACAGGCAGGTGCGCTGCTCCATCCAACACGGCGTGCCCTTTCAACTGATTCCTTCCATCAAAAACTATTATTCCCTGCTAACTACGGGCGTGCTGGATCGCGAACTCGTGTCTGATTACAACATCACCATCACTGCTACTGATGAGGGCACCCCACCTCTGTCGTCATCCAAGACCATTACGTTTTCTGTTGCCGACATCAACGACAACCCGCCCGTTTTTGACGATAATCCCTACAGTGCACACGTGACCGAAAACAACAAACCCGGCCAGCGTTTATGCTCGGTTACTGCCCGAGACCCAGACTGGAGACAAAACGGCACGATCATTTATTCCCTTTTACCGGGTGACCTGAACGACGCCCCCGTGTCCTCCTATCTATCAGTGAACGGAGACACCGGGGTGATCCACGCCTTGAGGTCATTTGACTATGAACAGATGAGGACGTTCACGTTCCGCGTGATGGCACGAGACAATGGTTCTCCTCCTCTGAGCAGCAACGTAACTCTCACTGTATTCGTAACGGATATTAACGACAATTCTCCCAGAGTCCTCTACCCCGCCCAGGAGGGCAGCCACGTGATGACCGAGCTGGTCCCTAAAACAGCACAGGCGGGATCTCTGGTTTCCAAGGTGATAGCAGTGGACTCGGATTCTGGACAGAACGCCTGGCTGTCCTATCATATCATTAAATCCACTGATGCAGGGCTTTTCACCATTGGCCTCCACAGTGGAGAGATCAGGACACAGAGAGACATCTCCGAATCCGACAGTATGAGACAACATCTTGTTGTGGCAGTGAAGGATAATGGAAAACCCGCGCTTTCCGCTACTTGCACCATGTTTTTGCTTATTTCTGATAACTTGGCCGACGTCCCAGAACTAAAGAATATGACCTCTGATGAAAACGACTCAAAATTGACTTTTTATCTCATAATCGCGCTAGCCTCCATCTCCACCTTCTTCCTGACGTTCGTCATTGCCTTACTGGGTATGAGATTTTGCCGTAGAAGAAAGCCAAGGATGTTATTTGATGGAGCAGTTGCCATTCCCAGCGCCTACCTGCCCCCGAATTACGCGGAGGTGGACGGCACGGGGACTTTACGAAGCACATACAATTATGACACCTATTTGACAACAGGATCGAGAACCAGCGATTTCAAGTTTGTTACAACATACAATGACAACACACTGCTGGCGGATCAGACTCTGATTAAAAGTCCTGCTGACTTTGCTGAGACGTTTGGAGGCGTGGATGAACTCCCTGAGGTAGGAAGGTTCGATTAAATCTTTAAGTAGTGTATCAAATAGTAGATTACACACAGTGACATACAATGCTGACGATTACAGTTATTTTATATTTTTATTATTTTCATTATTAATAATAGCCTATATTATTTTAATCACATACTCCATTTTTTTCTTGGCTGTTTACTTGTTTCTAGACGCAATGTAATGAGCTCGGTGGTATCTATCATATCCTCAGCCAGTTTCCCATGAACGTAATATTTTTAATTGCAGCAATTGTTTTAGTACGTTTTTCTTTTTGGCTTTTGGGTTAGTGGGCTTTTAATGTAGTTTTACATTTATGTTGACTGGTACGTTTGAATGAACTTCCAATGAACTTGCATTTTTTTAATACCTTTGACGGTATTAGAATCATGTGTGAATCATGTGTGAATCATGTTTCATGAGATAGGCTACGTGTCAAGTGTATTCTAATATGCATATTGGTTTTCTCATTAATTTTGTTCGTGAAGTGCAAAAAACATGATTTATTAATAGCATGACTGGACGAAGGCACTTTGAATCGACAATATCATGTGTCTTTACTACATTTATGTTAATCTCCTTCCTTCTGTTGCTAAATTCCGAAACAACAATATCAACTTTGATGCAATCACAATGTACCCAATTTTGTACTGGTACACTTTGGTTTTAGATTAAGTTTTAATTCGTTTTAGTTAGACTTTCGAAAAAATGACTAAATAGGGAACGTAAAGGTACAGTAGCTATGTCAGCTGTCGCTTACGACGCATAAACTATTTCAGATGGAAACGTTTCAGGATGTTCCGTAGCGAATATCGGTCTCTGTCCATGGTCCTAAATGGATTGATCGCGCTTATCATTTCCCCCGTGCCCGAATATTAAATCAAATACTTGCATCGCATTGTCCTCGGGTGTTTCTATATGAATCTCAATTCAATGTCTGTTGATGGTAATGGGAAGATAGGAAATAAACTTGTGATTCAGTGTAGTATTCAATATATGCCCACAGCGTCGCTGTTCACCAGCTGAAATGAGACGGGTTCATTTCCACATGGATAACAGCCCGCAGGACTGCTCACAAAGGCAAAAGCTGTTGACTGCTCAAACGGACGAGGGGACATTTATCGTTGCTTTCAGTTATATTGTGGACATGCACGAGAGATAATAATTCCTGGCCGATAACACCAGTCAAGAATACATCGAATTGGTTGAACAATGGCGCACGGAGAGAACCCGCTGCTTGGGATCGTCTATGGCTTTGCGCTCTTTGTTCAGTTAACGCTCGGAGATTTGAGCTATTCTATTCCGGAGGAGATGAAACGTGGATCTGTTATTGGGAATCTAGCGAAGGACCTCGGCCTGGAAGTAAAACGACTGTCCGTTCGGAAGGCCCGAGTCGATATCGAAGAGGATTACCAGCGTTATGTTGGAATGGATTTAAAAACGGGGAATTTCGTCGTACGGGACAGGATTGACAGAGAGGAGCTGTGTGGCGAGAAGGCTTTGTGCGTGCTCAAATTCGAAGTGGTCCTTGAGAGCCCCTTGGAACTGCATCGGATTTCGCTGCTGGTGGAGGATGTGAACGACAACTCTCCCATTTTCCCAAAGGACGAAATAAAACTGGAAATTCGTGAATCCGCTGATAAAGGAGCTCGCTTTCGGATTAATGAGGCACATGACGCAGACATCGGACAAAACGCTGTGCAGCTTTATAGTTTACTAAACAATGATCACTTTGTTTTGTCTGTGCGTGCCGGCCCCGATGGCTTTAAAAACGTCGAGCTCGTGTTAGACAACGAATTAGATCGCGAGAGAGAGCGCGATTTGAATTTAGTTCTCGTTGCGGCTGACGGAGGCACTCCCCCAAGATCTGGTACTGCCACTATTCATGTCGCGGTGCTGGACGCCAATGACAACGCACCGGTTTTTAGCCAGGCCGTCTATAAAACAAGCCTGCCTGAAAACGCTCCTTTAGATACCGTAGTGCTGACGGTCAGCGCTACTGATGCAGACGACGGAGTCAACGGAGAAGTGATATATGAGTTCAGTCGAATTTCAGAGAGGGCAAAAAAGGTATTTTCATTAAACGCCCAAACCGGACAAATACAGCTGATCGGGCCTGTCGATTTTGAGAGTTTCTCCAAATATGAGATGCGCATAGAAGCCAAAGATGGATATGGCCTTTCATCTGATTCGAAAGTAATGATTGACATCACTGACATTAACGACAACGCGCCGATGATTTATTTAAAGTCCATGAGGAACCCCGTACCAGAAAGCGTGTCACCCGGTGCAGAGGTGGGCATCATTAACGTGCAGGATAGAGACTCGGAGAATAACGGGCAGGTTCGCTGCTTTATTCAACAAAACGTCCCTTTTCAACTGGTTCCTTCTATTAAGAATTATTATTCACTGGTCACGACTGTCAAGCTTGACCGCGAACTGGTGTCCGATTACAACATCACTATCACTGCCACTGACCAGGGCTCCCCACCGTTGACTTCCTCCAAGACCGTTCAGTTATCTGTAGCTGACGTCAATGATAATCCACCACTGTTTGAGGAGCCGTCCTACAGCGTTTATGTGTCTGAAAATGTCAAAGCTGGCTCCACGTTATGCTCTGTGTCTGCTAAAGACCCCGATTGGCGACAGAATGGTACCGTGATTTATTCTCTTTTGCCGAGTGAGGTGAATAGCGCCCATGCGTCCTCCTACATATCAGTTAATGCAGACACGGGGGTTATCCAGGCCGTTAGGTCATTTGATTACGAGCAGTTTAAAAGCTTTAACTTTTACGTGATGGGAAGAGACAATGGCTCTCCTCCACTGAGCAGCAACGTGACTATTACTGTCTTCATAACGGATATAAACGACAACCCACCTCAGATACTTTATCCCGCTTCGGCAGGAAACTCCTTCATGACAGAAATGGTCCCTAAATCAGCTCACGGGGGTTCTCTCATTTCCAAGGTGATAGCAGTGGACGCTGACTCTGGACAGAACGCCTGGCTGTCCTATCAAATCATCGAATCCACTGATCCGGGACTTTTCACTATTGGTCTCCACAGTGGAGAGATCCGGACACAGAGAGACATTTCTGAATCTGACAACATGAAACAGAACATTATTGTGGCAGTGAGGGATAACGGACAAGCTTCTCTTACTGCTACCTGTGCCATGTATTTACTCATATCTGATAACTTAGCCGAAGTGCCAGAATTAAAAGATATGTCATATGATGCGAACAATTCGAAAATGACTTCTTATCTGATCATTGCCCTGGCCTGCGTCTCCACCGTGTTCTTGACCTTCATAATGATTACCCTTGGTGTTAGGTTTTGTCGCGGGAGAAAGCCAAAACTACTATTCGATGGAGCTGTTGCCATCCCCAGCGGGTATCTGCCTCCCAATTACGCAGAGGTGGACGGCACAGGAACTTTACGCAGCGCCTACAATTACGACACCTATTTAACCACGGGCTCTCGAACCAGTGACTTCAAGTTCATCCGAACTTACAATGACGCAACGCTGCAAGCAGAACAGACTCTGAGCAAAAATCCAACTGATTTTGAGGAGGTATTTGGAGACCCCGACGTGTTCACCGAGGTAAAGTAAACCATTTATCTCTATTCGATAACAGCCCTAAGCCACTGCAATCCAAGGCACGGAATTTGAGTTAATGCACGACCACTGTCTGACATCGTACAATTTAACTATGCCTTGAAATGGCAAGTCACAATTTACAACACCCCGTGTGGCCAAAACGACTCGATTTGATTTACATTAAATTGAAGGTAATTTAACTTAAATTCTTTGGAATGGATTAAACTGGCTCTATAACGTTTTCACACATTTCTCTTCAAAATAAAGAACCCGTAGAACTGTAACTGAATGAAGGAAGGGAAAGGGGAAGACGTAGGCGTGGTGAGATGAGGAAGCTAACATGGAATGTTAATAAAAATATGAATATGGAGAAATTGCTTCCGTGGATGTTTGCTGCTACTGGTCAGAAGTTCAAACGGCTTCATCCTATATTGTAATTGCTCTCATGTACCAATTGTATACACCTAATGTGTGTTCTCCGCAGTTAAACATTGTTTACGGGTTACTTTCTTTAATGCTGAAAAGCAGACGGTCAAAACTGTCTCTCGTGTTTATAATCCTTGTGGAGTTTTCAGCCCTATCCAACCAGTTACGGTTGTTTATTGTGAGGGAAGTGTTATAGTTTAATGACAGGTATGTCATGCAACTTTAACGACGGATATAATCAACTTCTATAAAGGAGGATGACATCAATTCCAAAGTAAGTTGCTCCGCTGTTCACATTGTTGCTCCCATTGTTTTTCTTTTGTGTTGGGTGTATCAAGTTTTTTTGCATGCGCAACTAGAAGCATTTCATGAAATATTATGCTCCCCTGTTTGGGAGCATGTCAGCATATTATTTTGAGTTTTCGGGACTTCCCTGTTCTTTCACAATTAGTCAATACACGGGTGTCGATCGCTATTGATTTTAAGGAATCGTCATTGTGCTAGTCGGTGTGTAGTCCCGAAAAGGACTCACGCAGTCGCTGTTCACTAGCAGCTGGAAACGTGTAGTTGCACGATATCTCCGCATTCAAACCTCGAATGGTAAACTGGTGTGGGGATGAAGGTTGAAGGAACGGCGCTCGTTGGTTTAATCGTATATGTATCGCACCGGGTAGTTTTGATCGTTGGATCTTCTCATTAGATCAGGTTCTGTGATCTAACGCCAGTGGAGATTTGACGCCACATTTTTTTTCGAGAATGGCACACAAAGACCGATGGGCTTTAGTGCCGCGGTGGGGGTTTGCGTTCGCTGTTTTAACGCTGCCCGTCCTTTACGCAGACTTGAGCTACTCCATACCGGAGGAGATGAAACGTGGATCTGTCATTGGAAATGTTGCAAAGGACCTCGGACTGGACGTGGCCAGGTTATCTTCTAGAAAAGCCCGTGTTGATTCTGACCGGAACCGTAAATTGTATTGTGAAATTGATCAGAGTAAGGGGGACTTGATTACAGCCGAGAGGATTGACAGAGATGGCCTTTGTGGAAAAAGGGCGTCGTGTGTTTTAAGATTGGAGCTTGTATTGGAAAACCCTTTGGAGCTTCACCGCCTAAATCTTCATATTCAGGATATAAATGACAACTCCCCGCAATTTAAAGACGACATCATTAAATTGGAAATTAGGGAGTCGGCAAATAAAGGAGCTCGTTTTCTGTTGGAGGAGGCCCACGACGGAGACGTTGGACAAAACGCTGTACAAAACTACAATCTGGAAAAGAATGATAACTTCGTCTTGGCCGTGGACAGCAATTCCGTTCAACTGGTCCTCGATTCAGAGCTTGATCGTGAAAAACAGCACACTATGAAATTGCTTCTCACTGCTACTGATGGTGGCTCTCCACCGAAGTCAGGTACTGTCATCATAGATATCACTGTGCTGGATGCTAATGATAATTCCCCAGTATTTAGCCAGGGGGTCTATGAAGCCAATCTGCCTGAAAATTCTGCTCTAGATACTGTTGTAGTTAAGGTCACTGCCTCTGATGCTGACGATGGGGTTAATGGAGCTGTAACGTATGATTTTGGACATATTTCAGATGAAAATGAAAATATATTTTCTATTGAACCTAAAACAGGAGAAATCCGACTAATCGGTGACATTGATTTTGAAGAAGTGACTTCCTTTGAAATAAGAGTGAAAGCCAAAGATGGCTTAGGGCTGACCTCCCATGCCAAAGTGATAATAGATATTACTGATATAAATGATAATGCTCCAGTGATTTATTTAAAATCTCTGACTAACCCATTACCAGAAGACGTGCCACCTGGTACAGAGGTAGGAATCATTAATGTGCAAGATGCAGATTCTAATAATAACCGACAAATCCGCTGTACCCTTGAGCAAAATGTCCCTTTTAAATTGGTTACATCCATCGAAAACTATTATTCTCTTGTGACCACAGGCAAGTTGGACCGTGAATTTGTGTCTGATTACAACATATCAATAACAGCTACTGATGAGGGTTCTCCACCTCTAATGTCATCTAAAATTATTAATTTATCCGTAGCTGACATCAATGACAACCCCCCTGTGTTTGAGCAACTGTCATATAGTGCTTTTATTACTGAGAATATCAAACCTGGCTCTGCAGTATGTTTAATTGTTGCACAAGACCCAGACTGGAGACAGAATGGTACAGTGATTTACTCTCTTATACATGGCAAGGTGAACGGTATGCCAATTGCATCTTATCTATCCGTTAATGGAGACACTGGTGTGATCCACACTGTGAGATCTTTTGATTACGAACAGTTCAGTAATTTTAAATTCCAAGTGTTGGCCAGAGACAATGGTTCTCCTCCTCTCAGCAGCAATGTAACTGTCAGTGTTTTCATAACGGATGTAAACGACAACTCCCCTCAGATACTGTACCCCGCCCCAGAGGGAAACTCCTTCATGACTGAGCTGGTCCCCAAAGCTGCACAAGGAGGCTCTCTGGTTTCCAAGGTGATAGCAGTGGACTCAGATTCTGGACAGAACGCCTGGCTGTCCTATCATATCATTAAATCCACTGATGCAGGACTTTTCACTATTGGTCTCCACAGTGGAGAGATCAGGACACAGAGAGACATTTCTGAATCTGACAACATGAAACAGAATCTTATCGTAGCTGTAAAGGATAATGGACAGCCCTCCCTCTCTGCCACCTGTGCCTTGTTCCTACTGATCTCTGACAACTTGGCTGAGGTTCCTGAACTGAAAGATATGGCTTATGAAGACAATGGTTCAAAACTGACTTCCTATCTTATTATCGCGTTGGTATCTGTCTCCACTTTTTTTCTGACTTTCATCATCATCATTCTTGGATTAAGATTTTGTCGCAGGAGTAAGCCAAGACTGTTTTTTGATGGAGCGGTCGCTCTCCCCAGCTCCTATCTCCCTCCAAACTACGCAGATGTTGATGGTACTGGAACCTTACGCAGCACATATAATTATGATGCATATTTAACAACTGGATCAAGAACAAGTGATTTCAAGTTTGTCACGTCTTACAATGACAACACGCTGCCTGCAGACCAGACTCTGAGAAAAACACCAACTGATTTTGAAGAAGCATTTGGAGATCTTGATGTTTCCCCAGAGGTATGTCATCGCTTTTAAACAGGTCTCCTACAATGTCGTGTTTTCTTGTTAATTTCCCTTTAATAGTCGGTGTACTTAGTTGATTTTAGTTAATTTTTGTCCACAATATTTTGTAATATACGGTTAATGTAAGTTCTTGAGGGAAGTTAAATATACTGTTTCAAGTTGTTCGATCTAGAGGTGGTTATCAGCCTGTCTTGCCAGAAATATTTTAAACAGTGGTGTCTGGTTTGTTGGTTCTGATTCTGCGTCCATCACATTTCTTCAAACTGGAAAAACGCTGTGTTGTAATTGTCGTGACATTTTGTTCACTGTTTTTGTTTACCTGTTGGATTTCATTCGGGTGAATTTGAAGTTCTTACTCAAAACTGCTGGATTGAATTCACAATTAATTGGTCTTTGGGAAAGTCAATATCATTTATTTTATTGTTAGATAAAAGCTGGCATTTGGGTTTGTTTGATTTGTTGTACAAATCAACTTTGAAGGGATTGAGCAATACAATACAATACAATGAACAGAGAGAATACAGAAAAACAACTAAAGTTTCAAGATGCAATGTTGCGGAATGTTGAGACACAATTGAAACGTATTTAATGCATTTTTTTTGGATTACGTTTTACAAAACATAATAACACCTTCGCCAAAAACGTACCTCAGTTTGACTTCTACCTAACGTTATCTCACCAAAATATTGTTCTGTCTTTGAGCATTGCACATCTCCTACTGCCCTCCATGAGCTTTTTGGTCGTTGCGTGGCTGCAGTAGTAACAGTATAGGGAGTACAATCATTTTGGGGCGGTGGTGCTGGTCGGGCTCCCCTGGACCCCTGCGAGCTAGACGTCGATAAAATAATAATAATAATAATAACAATAATAAAAAAATTATATATATATATATATATATATATATATATATATATATATATATATATACTGTATATACACTATATTTTGATAACAGATTGGATACATAAATTCTCATGATAAATGTAATACCTATATTGGATACATTTAATATCCAAAACTGGATGAACAAAAACTAAAAGCTGTCTCTCTTTTCTTTGTTTAGTGTGCGGAAAAAAAAGTTGTTTCGGTGAAAAGCTGCTATAACTTTATATAAATGTATCGTTTTTCATACAGGATATTTACGTTAAATTTACGATTAAACTACTCCCCCTGGTGTATGTTATCTCTCTCTCGCCCCCTCTCTCTCTGCTAGCGTCGTAGCAGGTTTACAATGTCTAGCCCAACTCATACATACTTTTGGATTGTAAGACACAATGTGATTAGGTGTATAGGTGTAAACCTGTTTGCGTTGCGTATATTATACTTGTATGACTTGTATTTTACATACTACATATATACTGTATCATATTATATAGTATATCATACAATACTTATTAGCTATTACATATTAGGTGTATATTATATCTCATCTTACATTATAGCATAACTTATCTTATTTAATAAATAATATAATTTCGTTCATGATATGATTTTATATAACCTGTATATCGTTAAGCTGTCACTTTTCATTGCATTTTTCTCAATTACTTTTTGCACACGTAGGCCTGCAGAGGCGCAGCACAGCGCGCACACCCATTCTGCAACTGTGTTTCCGTATTGTACCTACAAGTCTAAATCATAGCTTTAACAAAAACTACAACTATCGTGTGAGTTTATTCACCCAGTCCCCTATCGAAATGGACAGAATCAAACATCATGATCACCAGCATGAAGAGAAGACACAAAAAAAGTGGTCTTGCCAAAACATCGATCAACCCCTCCCGCGCTCCGTCGTTGTGAGAGGGGCGGGGAGTGTAAGGCGCTGTGGAGTCGTCGTTGTGGCTGGAAATGCGCTGAAGACGTTCCACTCAACAATTAGTTTATCTGTTGATGAGAGACTTAAATGCTGGTCGTGTCGGAATGGGCTGTTTAACGTGTTCCAAATTGGCTCCTAATACTTCTTGGCACTCTCTTTTTATTGTATTCTTGCAAATATTGTTATATATCAAAAGAACATTCGGAATGATCAGGGAACGAAATATTAACAAATATTAACAAATAACGGCGCGTTGGCATGCTATATTGTATGTGTACTCATGGTGTCACTATGCACCAGCAGTGAAGAAAGATATTCAGCCATTGCACTGTAAGTCATCTTGTAACGTGAGTGTGTTTCTAAAGATTCCAGTCTAGCTGTCGCAGCTGATTTAACGCCCCCTGCCTGGCATGTTTGTCTGATTACAAAACGAATAGCTGGAGAGGACCTCTAACCTACGGTAAAGAGTTGCATCGTGGAAGATTACTCCGTCGCTGAGATGTTTCCCACGGAGCGCGGTGTTCACGGATTTGCGCTTTTCTTTGCGTTGCTGCAACACGCTCACGGCGACCTGAGCTATTCTGTTCTGGAGGAGATGAAGCTTGGATCTGTTATTGGAAATATCGCGAAGGACCTGGGGCTGGAGGTGGGCGTAATATCTGCACGGAGAGCCCGCATTGAAACGGAGGGGAAAGACACACGGTACTGCGATATCAATTTCAGGAGCGGGGATTTGGTTGTCGCCGAGAGGATCGACAGAGAGAAGCTGTGCGGAGGAAAGCCTTCCTGCGTTCTGAAATTTGAGCTGCTTTTGGAGGCTCCCTTGGAATTGCATCGTATATTCCTCCAAATCCAAGACATCAACGACAATTCACCCGCTTTCCCCAAAGAAAAAATCAAATTTGAAATCAGGGAGTCAGCCGTCAAAGGGGCTCGGTACCGCGTTAATGCTGCGCACGACGCAGATATAGGCCAGAATGATGTTCAAAGATATATCCTTAAACAAAACGGCAACTTCGTTTTGAATATTCAAACCACAAGTGCCGGCAGTAAATATGGCGAATTGGTTTTAGAGAAAGAATTAGACCGAGAGGAGCAGCAGGAGATCGAATTGTTGCTCACGGCCCTGGATGGAGGTTCTCCTCCGAAATCAGGCACTGTGGTTATAGAAGTCATTGTCCTGGATGCGAATGATAACGCCCCAGTGTTCACACAGGCCGTCTACGAGGCCAGTCTGCCCGAACACTCACCGTTGAAAACCTCTGTGATAACTGTACTTGCAACGGACGCAGACGATGGTGCCAACGGAGACGTAACGTATGAATTCAGTCAAATGTCTGATGATTCACGAAAATTGTTTACCGTTAATCAGAAGAGTGGAGAGATTAGTGTAATAGGTGACATTGACTTCGAAGAGGAAATGAAATATGAAATGTTTGTCGAGGCCAAAGATGGATACGGTCTCTCATCAGACGCCAAAGTGGTTATAACTATAACTGATGTTAACGACAACGCCCCAGTTATATCTTTAAAATCGTTAACGAATCCAGTATCAGAGAATGTGTCGCCTGGTACAGAGGTGGGCATCATAAATGTACAAGATAAAGACTCGGAGAAAAACCGTCAAGTCCGTTGCTTTATCCGGCAAAATGTTCCCTTTAAATTAATTCCTTCAATCAAAAATTATTATTCTTTGGTGACCACGGACAAACTAGACCGTGAACTAGTTTCTGATTATAATATTACAATCATAGCAACCGACGAGGGCTCTCCACCTCTGTCATCATCGACAACTGTTAAAGTCTCTGTAGCTGATGTCAATGACAATCCACCTGTATTTGAGGAACAGTCCTACAGTGCATATGTGACTGAAAATAACAAACCTGGTCACACGTTATGTTCTGTTACTGCTGTAGACAGAGACTGGAGACAGAACGGGACAGTGATTTATTCACTCACACCAGGTGAAGTGAACGGTGCTCCAGTGTCTTCTTATATATCTGTTCATGGAGACACTGGAGCGATCCAAAGTGTGAGGTCGTTTGATTATGAACAGTTCAGGAGTTTTACAGTGATGATCATGGCCAGAGACAATGGTTCTCCTCCTCTCAGCAGCAACGTGACGGTCAGTGTTTTCATAGCGGATGTAAATGACAACTCCCCTCAGATACTGTACCCTGCCCCAGAGGGAAACTCCTTCATGACTGAGCTGGTCCCCAAAGCTGCACAAGGAGGCTCTCTGGTTTCCAAGGTGATAGCAGTGGACTCAGATTCTGGACAGAACGCCTGGCTGTCCTATCATATCATTAAATCCACTGATGCAGGACTTTTCACCGTTGGTCTCCACAGTGGAGAGATCAGGACACAGAGAGACATTTCTGAATCTGACAACATGAAACAGAATCTTATCGTAGCTGTAAAGGATAATGGACAGCCCTCCCTCTCTGCCACCTGTGCCTTGTTCCTACTGATCTCTGACAACTTGGCTGAGGTTCCTGAACTGAAAGATATGGCTTATGAAGATAACGGTTCAAAACTGACGTCTTATCTCATCATCGCGTTGGTATCCGTCTCCACTTTTTTTCTGACTTTCATCATCATCATTCTTGGATTAAGGTTTTGTCGCAGGAGAAAGCCAAGACTGTTTTTTGATGGAGCGGTCGCTCTCCCCAGCTCCTATCTCCCCCCAAACTATGCAGATGTTGATGGTACTGGAACTTTACGCAGCACATATAATTATGATGCATATTTAACAACTGGATCCAGAACAAGTGACTTCAAGTTCGTCAGGTCTTACAATGACAACACGCTGCCTGCAGACCAGACTCTGAGAAAAACACCAACTGATTTTGAAGAAGTTTTTGGAGATCTCAATGTTTCACCGGAGGTAGGCCCATTGTAAATGTACCTGAGTGATTCTAGTTTTTGTTGAGTGACAGCAGCTAAGCTCCAAACGCTCGGAGTATCAGTTGATGTCCCTACTTTACAGGTTTCCGTTTTCCGTTTTAGTTTTTCATGGCAGAAGAAATTTCGATAACCAATCTTTTCTTTTACTTGATTAAATTGTTTTACTCACAGTTTAACATTAACCGTCACATTATTATTTTTTATGTTTTTTTAATTCGTTCTTATTCTGCTGTTCATGCTAATAATTGCAATGTTGTGTTCATGCAATTAATCAATATTACAGTGATTGGTTTTTAATCTAATTCCTTTTTTTGCCAGTTTGTTGATGGAAGTTGGTCAATATCAGTATCGATGCATCATTCGTGGTCTTTGGTGTGTTTTGTTGATTTTTAAAATGAATTGAATGGACAGGAAACCAATGTTGTCTAGAGTGGCTTTCTGTGGATTCCTGCTGAGCAGATTGTTGGATACGTGATTCAGTGAGGAAAACTGCAAGATAAAAACTAAACATGTAAATGTGTTCTGGTTTTACAGTTGAGAATTGTGAAATACCTTCAGTTGAGCGCATTGTGTTTTCCCCATGATCAGAATCAGAATCAGAACAAGGAATCTGTCTTGGTGTTCGGTGCATACATGAAAAATAAATGTAAACGAACATTTAAATATATATATATAAAGCTGTACCGTTTGTGCAGGAATGTGCAAACGTTCAGTATAAAGTGTAACAGTATGTGGAATGTTCACGGATAAAGTCCAGAGAATGAGGAATATGCGTTCATGTAATGCATTGACATACTCATTCAGTTTAAGGCGAGGTGGGGGCGGGGGGGGGGGGGGGGGGGGCTCTGAGTTGAGTAGGTGTGAAGAGGTCCTGTCTCCTGCTGTGGTGGGGGAGGTGGAGTTGGAAGGCTGGGGCTGGTGGAAGGTGTCACGGGGGATGGTGTCAGGACTGTCCCATTGCCTTTCAAAGCGACAGTGGAAGTTCTTCAGGTCGTTGGTCAGGCGTGAGTTGTTCCAGGAGTGAGGTGTTTTTGGTTGGAGGATGTTGTTATTCCCCCATTTGTCTACTCCACTTGTTTTATTAGATCAGTCTCTGGTGCTTTACATTTTGGAGATACGTCTTAATTATGTTTGAAGGCAGAAAACATCTTACTTCGGTTGAAAAACGTGTGTGTTGCTTGATAATATTTATGCCACACTGTGTACATGGGTGAATGACCAGAATTATTTGAAATAGTGCTTGGAGTGTGCGTAGTGGTTGAAAATGTGATGAGAAAATAGTCTTCAGAAATGCCGATTTAAACGTGATACCTATATTTATACCGTTATACCTCTTAAACATATATTTGTAACCATGCATTGGAATTCACTTTTTGAGATGACCAATTTAATATTGCAATTCACGTCTACAAGATTACAATTTCCAATGGAAATTCAACTTTGGGTTAGGGTGAACATTTTCGTTTATTTAGGAAGTGAAACCTTTTCAATGTACTTGTTCTGCCATACATCGGTGGATGGGGCTGAGCCCTGGTCAGCTTATTTTAGATTAAATAAAAATTAGTTTATTTTTTTCCAGATTAATTGCAGGCTATATATTATTGCCAACGCCATTCTTTTTTGTTTCTAACAGACAGCACACAATATGTTTGACACGGATCACCTCGGTGTGTCATATTCCATGTTTACTCAAGGTGTCACTCTATACCAGCAAAGTCCGATATTGAGCCATATTCCACTGCAGCGGCAGCGCACATGCGGGTCTGTGGCTGCTCATTGCTGTCGGATGCGTTCATAAGGACCGACCTTTGTCTCTTTTCTTCGATTTGATTCAGCTCCGTTTGGGGTTGTGGGGATTTGTACAACGATCCATCGGAAGTGTACGCGTTTACTGTCGATGCAATGACGAGATGCACGCTCCTGGGTGCCGAGGCCATCGTCCTTCTTTTCGTTGTGCTGCAATACACACACGGCGACCTGAATTATTCGGTTCAGGAGGAGATGAAACAAGGATCCATTATTGGAAATATAGCCAAGGATCTCGGACTCGAAGCGGGGAGACTATCCGTCCGCAAAGCCCGTGTTGAAACGGAAGGGAACGACAGAAGGTACTGTGATATCAACCTTCGGAGCGGAGAGCTGACTGTCGCGGAGAGAATGGACAGAGAGGAGCTTTGTGGAGAAAAACCTTCGTGTGTTCTGAAATTGGAACTGCTTTTGGAAGCACCGCTCGAATTGCATCGTATATCGCTACAGATCCAGGACATAAATGATAACCCACCAACTTTTCCGAAGGATAAAATCAAGCTTGAAATAAGAGAGTCGGCAGACAAAGGAGCTCGGTATCGTGTTAACGCCGCACATGATGCAGATATAGGCCAGAATGCTGTTCAAAGCTATACCCTTCAACGTAATAGCAATTTCGTTTTGAATATGCAAACGACAAGTGCTGGAATCAAATATAGTGAATTGGTATTGGACAAGGAGTTGGACAGAGAGGAGCAGCAGGAAATGCAGTTACTGCTCACGGCACTGGATGGAGGTTCTCCTCAGAGATCAGGGACTGTGCTTATACACGTAGTTGTGCTGGATGCGAACGATAACGCCCCAGTGTTCAGTCAGGCCGTGTACGAGGCGAGTCTCCCTGAAAACTCTCTGTTAAAATCTCCAGTAATTACTGTGCACGCAAGTGACGCAGACGAGGGTGTTAATGGAGAAGTGACTTATGAATTTAGTAAAATGTCTGATAAGTCAAGGAAACTGTTTTCACTCGATCAGAAAACTGGAGAGATCACTGTAATAGGTGACATTGACTTTGAAGAGGGATCCAAATATGAAATGTATGTAGAGGCCAAAGATGGATACGGTCTCTCTTCGGATGCAAAAGTGGTGATAATAATAAGTGATGTCAATGACAACGCTCCAGTTGTATTATTAAAATCTTTAACCAATCCAGTGCCAGAGAATGTGTCACCTGGTACAGAGGTGGGCATCATTAATGTCCAAGACAGAGATTCTGAGAAAAACCGACAAGTCCGCTGCTTTATCCAGCAAAATGTACCTTTTAAATTGATTCCTTCAATCAAAAACTATTATTCATTGGTGACCACGGACAAGCTAGACCGTGAATTAGTTTCTGATTACAACATCACTATAACTGCTACTGATGAGGGTTCTCCACCTCTGTCTTCCTTGAAAACTGTCCATCTCTCTGTAGCTGATGTCAATGACAATCCACCTGTATTTGAGGAACAGTCCTACAGTGCATATGTGACTGAAAATAACAAACCTGGTCACACTTTATGTTCTGTTACTGCTGTAGACAGAGACTGGAGACAGAACGGGACAGTGATTTATTCACTCATACCAGGTGAGGTGAACGGTGCTCCAGTGTCGTCTTATATATCTGTTCATGGAGACACTGGAGCGATCCAAAGTGTGAGGTCGTTTGATTATGAACAGTTCAGGAGTTTTACAGTGATGATCATGGCCAGAGACAATGGTTCTCCTCCTCTCAGCAGCAACGTGACGGTCAGTGTTTTCATAACGGATGTAAATGACAACTCCCCTCAGATACTGTACCCTGCCCCAGAGGGAAACTCCTTCATGACTGAGCTGGTCCCCAAAGCTGCACAAGGAGGCTCCCTGGTTTCCAAGGTGATAGCAGTGGACTCAGATTCTGGACAGAACGCCTGGCTTTCCTATCATATCATTAAATCCACTGATCCAGGACTTTTCACTATTGGTCTCCACAGTGGAGAGATCAGGACACAGAGAGACATTTCTGAATCTGACAACATGAAACAGAATCTTATCGTAGCTGTAAAGGATAATGGACAGCCCTCCCTCTCTGCCACCTGTGCCTTGTTCCTACTGATCTCTGACAACTTGGCTGAGGTTCCTGAACTGAAAGATATGGCTTATGAAGATAACAGTTCAAAACTGACATCTTATCTCATCATCGCGTTGGTATCCGTCTCCACTTTTTTTCTGACTTTCATCATCATCATTCTGGGATTAAGGTTTTGTCGCAGGAGAAAGCCAAGACTGTTTTTTGATGGAGCGGTTGCTCTCCCCAGCTCCTATCTCCCTCCAAACTATGCAGATGTTGATGGTACTGGAACTTTACGCAGCACATATAATTATGATGCATATTTAACAACTGGATCAAGAACAAGTGACTTCAAGTTCGTCACGTCTTACAATGACAACACGCTGCCTGCAGACCAGACTCTGAGAAAAACAACAACTGACTTTGAAGAAGCATTTGGAGATCTTGATGTTTCCCCAGAGGTATGTGCACTGTAGTTGAGGAACTATTCTTTCTCTAATTAAGTATGTAATAACTGTAGTAATTCCATTCATGTTTCAACAACATTTCCAAACACCAAGTGACAAAAGTATACAATTCGTCATAATTTGGTGAAGACCATCAAGTTTGAAACTATCTGCAATTTTAATTTCTAATTTTGCTCGACTTTACAAAATGCTTTGTTGGAATAACAGCCCTGTTTGTTCATACACTCATTTATATTTGGTTAGAGGTAGTATATCAGTGCATTCCTGCTTTTTGATTTGTGTTCAGTCTTGATAGTTGAAACTACAAGTCGATTACAAAGCTTGTTCAGCTTCAGTAAAGCTTGTACTTGTTTTCTTTTTGTTTGTACCAAAAGATCAACGTGTGTGTGTGTGTGTGTGTGTGTGTGTGTGTGTGTGTGTGTGTGTGTGTGTGTGTGTGTGTGTGTGTGTGTGTGTGTGTGTGTGTGTGTGTGTGTGTGTGTGTGTGTGTGTGTGTGTGTGTGTGTGTGTGGCTAAAATGTCATTTCTTGCAAGTCCAAGTCAAGTCTCTAATGGTGTAATAAGTGTTCTATCTGCTGCATATCAGGTGTACGACTACGACAGAGCTATTTCTAAGGAATTCAGAGAGTGTATGTATATATCATCACACATTTATCTTTTGGCATATCCAAGTTGATGAGTTATTCAAAATAATGTTCAGATAAGGAGTGTATGGTATGAAGCTTTAAATCATATTATACAATAAAACACAAGGAAAAACACAATGAAAGCTTTGCTTTTAGTTCAGAATGGTTTTGTTCCTTGTAACATCAACATACAGTATAGGCCAAGTGTGCATGAAAACGATTATTACTTTAATACCTTTTATTTTATTTTGTAAAATAATTGTTCCCTTGATCCATGTCAATTTGTCAACAACTAAATATTTCTTACTCATGATAGAAAAATAATTCGAGCAATACATTTATACAATATAACAGATACATGCCACAGAATGAAATTAATGGACATTTTTATTGAAAAAAAAACAACAAAAAAAACAAACTATGTATATATATATATATATATATATATATATATATATATATATATATATATATATATATATATATATATATGAACAAACCAATCCAAAGACAAGCAATGAAAACACAGTTAAATATAACCCTCATTATATAACACAAGTTACTGCACGTCTTTACGGTGTACGAATATATGGCATATGGTATTTGTAGCACTATCTCTTGGGGTTTTTGTGTTTGTTTTCTGAATCATTCTCACTGATCGGGCTCGGATATATCTCCTGCTCCTCCTCGCCTTTGTCTGCAAAAATAATTTCCAACGCTGGTGTAGGATGTCTCCAATCCCCACCTCCACTTGGCCTTTAGACATTTCTTGGCAACAATCAGGCAGAAAAAGAACTATCAAAACGTACCTTACTTTGGTTTTCGCACAGCGTTAACGCGATCCAAAAGCTGCACATGACTTGAAGCTGATTGGATCTGTCAAGAATCTCTCCTATGATTGGTGGACTATGGCGGCACGTCATCGAGATTCTGATTGGCTGTGTGCGACATCACTCATTATGACATCAACGACACGGGGTTTGCTAAAAGTGAGGACTATCCAATAAAATAAAAAGCGCATGTGAATTCACCAGGACGGGAATTACACAGAGAAGCGACTCATATCATTGTCGACGGCGACACACTACGTTTTAAAAATTGTTCATGTTATTGAATGAATTACAAGCAAGTCATATATTTAAAAAAAAAAACTCTTGGGAGATGCTTTTGTTCTGTGGCTTTGAAACGCTGATACAACAAAGCTCTTTTTGAAACAGAATCAATTCATTTGAATTATTATATACGCACTCAGTAGTTTAACATGGATGTCATCCTGAGTACTTGTTGATTCCAAACCCAAATAAGTATGGGAATGTGAAAGTCACATCTGAGTTAAGATGCATCATGATACATTGATTATTTACTCCTTAGATGTGCTACAAACATACGTCTAGGATATGTATGACTCTAACCAGTGAATAGAGGTAACTGTAAAGCACATGTCAAAGCCCCATAGTTATTTGACCTCTTGATTATTAGTTCCAAAAAGGAAATGGAATACAGTAGAAAAGAGACTTTCTCACCACAGGATTAACCTCACTTTACTGGGACACAGAAGAGATTTCTCTCTGATTGATCCGGAGTTTTTGGCAAATATTTCAAGGTTGTACTACTTGTAGCCGTGAAAAAATAGATTTGGAGGAATCAGGATGAACTACATCATTTAACGAATTCAATAAAGCCTATTTTTCTAAATAATCTTTTTACAGTGTGTCTGCGTGTTTGAGTGCGAGCCTTGCATCATTTATGTTTCAAGTACTACGCCAAGCAGCGGTTTCACATTTTCGAGTGAAGTAACATAGCCGTAACTTTATTGTATATTATGTTTTTTTACAGGTCGTGTGTTATATCTATAAATAACATTTTTAAATAAAATTATAAGTGTAATATAGTATGTTCACCTTACATTTCAATGTCAAGCATTGAGTATATTTGTAGAACTGTCCATGGTGCTGGAGTTTCATTTTTAACTCAGAATAAATCAGTTCCCACATTATCGTTGCACTGAAAATGTGCGTTTTAAATTGGTATAATTCTGGTTATAGCATTGTATAATGCATACAAATGAATACAGCATTTTATCTATCTATCTGTCTTTCTGTCTATCTATCTATATATGACACTATTAAGTCAATAAATATATATAAATGGAAGAATGGAATGGAACATGCACTTTCATCTGGTAGATTGGCCTCTCTCAGAGTGTGTTATATCCCATTTTAACTCACGGTGTCACTATACACCAGCAGTGGATTGAACTGCTCTTTCTTCTAGTCTATTACACCACCCACAGAAGAGACGGAGCACGGAGCTGGGGAGTCGCGTACAATTCTGTCGAAAACAGGCATTGAAGACGGAGGTTGTTGCAGGTTCTTCATTGATTTCACCTCATTGTGGTGTTTTCGAGGAAAATTATACAAGAGACACACACAACTGTATTCGGTTGTTTATGGGATTTTCTATGAAGATGGAATACAATCAGCTGGGTCATCTCGGCTTTGTCGTGTTGTTCGCTTTTCTGCGCTCCGCATACGGCGACTTGAGCTATTCTGTTCCCGAGGAGATGAAACGCGGATCTGTTATTGGAAATATCGCCAAGGACCTGGGACTCGAGGTGGGAGCACTGTCTGCCCGAAAGGCTCGTATCGAAACGGGGAAGAACGACAGGAGGTTCTGTGATATCAGCCTTCTGACCGGGGAGTTCACGGTTGTGGAGAGAATGGACAGAGAGGAGCTGTGCGGGGAAAAACCTTCGTGTGTTCTGAAATTCGAGATGCTTTTCGAAAATCCTTTGGAGTTGCATCGTATATCGCTACAGATTCAAGACATAAACGACAATCCTCCCAGTTTCCCGAAGGAGAAAATCAAGCTTGAAATCCGGGAGTCCGCCGACAAAGGAGCTCGGTATCGTGTGATTGCAGCCCACGATTCAGACATCGGCCAGAATGCGGTTCAACGATATACTCTTCAGCGCAACAGCAACTTCGTTTTGAATACGCAGACGACAAGTGCGGGTAGTAAATATGGTGAATTGGTTTTGGAAAAGGAGTTGGACAGGGAGGAGCAGCGGGAAATGACGCTGTTGCTCACGGCTCTGGATGGAGGTTCTCCTCAGAGATCAGGGACTTTACTTATCGACGTCATTGTGCTGGATGCGAATGATAACGCCCCAGTGTTCAGCCAGGCCGTCTATGAAGCCAGTCTGCCGGAAAACGCAGCTTTGGAAAGCCGAGTATTAACAGTGAGCGCAACGGACGCAGACGATGGTGTCAATGGAGAAGTAACATATGAATTTAATAAAATGTCCGATAAGTCACGGAAGCTGTTTTCACTTGATGAAAAAACCGGGGAGATAATTACAGCAGGGGACATAGACTACGAGGAGGGTTCTAAATATGAAATGTTTGTCGAGGCCAAAGATGGATATGGTCTCTCTTCAGATGCAAAAGTCATTATATTTATAACTGATGTTAATGACAACGCCCCAGTCATATCGTTAAAATCTTTGACCAATCCAGTGCCCGAGAATGTGTCACCTGGTACAGAGGTGGGCATCATTAACGTACAGGACGGAGATTCGGAGAAAAACAGCCAAGTCCGCTGTTCCATTCATCAAAATGTTCCTTTCAAATTAATCCCTTCAATCAAAAATTATTACTCTTTGGTGACCACGGACAACCTAGACCGTGAACTAGTTTCTGATTATAATATTACAATCACTGCTACTGACGAGGGCTCTCCACCTCTGTCTTCCTTGAAAACTGTCCATCTCTCTGTAGCTGATGTCAATGACAATCCACCTGTATTTGAGGAACAGTCCTACAGTGCATATGTGACTGAAAATAACAAACCTGGTCACACTTTATGTTCTGTTACTGCTGTAGACAGAGACTGGAGACAGAACGGGACAGTGATTTATTCACTCACACCAGGTGAAGTGAACGGTGCTCCAGTGTCTTCTTATGTATCTGTTCATGGAGACACTGGAGTGATCCAAAGTGTGAGGTCGTTTGATTATGAACAGTTCAGGAGTTTTACAGTGATGATCATGGCCAGAGACAATGGTTCTCCTCCTCTCAGCAGCAACGTGACAGTCAGTGTTTTCATAACGGATGTAAATGACAACTCCCCTCAGATACTGTACCCTGCCCCAGAGGGAAACTCCTTCATGACTGAGCTGGTCCCCAAAGCTGCAGAAGGAGGCTCTCTGGTTTCCAAGGTGATAGCAGTGGACTCCGATTCTGGACAGAACGCCTGGCTGTCCTATCATATCATTAAATCCACTGATGCAGGACTTTTCACTGTTGGTCTCCACAGTGGAGAGATCAGGACACAGAGAGACATTTCTGAATCTGACAACATGAAACAGAATCTTATCGTAGCTGTAAAGGATAATGGACAGCCCTCCCTCTCTGCCACCTGTGCCTTGTTCCTACTGATCTCTGACAACTTGGCTGAGGTTCCTGAACTGAAAGATATGGCTTATGAAGATAACGGTTCAAAACTGACTTCCTATCTTATTATCGCGTTGGTATCTGTCTCCACTTTTTTTCTGACTTTCATCATTATCATTCTGGGATTAAGGTTTTGTCGCAGGAGAAAGCCAAGACTGTTTTTTGATGGAGCGGTCGCTCTCCCCAGCTCCTATCTCCCTCCAAACTATGCAGATGTCGATGGTACTGGAACTTTACGCAGCACATATAATTATGATGCATACTTAACAACTGGATCTAGAACAAGTGACTTCAAGTTCGTCAGGTCTTACAATGACAACACGCTGCCTGCAGACCAGACTCTGAGAAAAACTCCAACTGATTTTGATGAAGCATTTGGAGATCTCGATGTTTCCCCAGAGGTAGGCACGACATAGATGTAGGCTCAGTGTCTCATCTTTCACTCATGTAAAGTAATCAGCATTGTATTTTGTTTTTGCTATCTCCGTGTGCTGTTTACCATCAGAGTTGATAGTGATATTTCTTTGTCATTTTGTTATTCTTTACTAATATTCTTACTGTCATTCTCATATTCTGTATTCAGCAGCCTACATTCCACAGAGATGATATGGATTAAGATTAAGATATGTTACAGCAGAAACAGACATCCATATGTTTTCTGTAGTAGACTTTCTGCAGTGAGTATCGGTAAAGGATGCAGGCAGATCTTTTCAAAAGCGGACAAATGTAATACCTGCATAAAAATCTAACATATTTCTTAAATAATTGCTTTTCATTATATTTGGTGTGGCAGAGATCTGGCTTTGGTTTAAAAACAATTGTGTTCCAAATTTGCAATACATTTTTAGTTGTACCCCTTATCTACACTATATTGTTTAGCATGGGCATGTGATATTTCCTTAATTAATTATAGCAGTGGTTTACATGTTGAAAGAAATAGTTCATGAGATGTTCCAAACCAAGAATATTTTTCAAGGCATCTAGTCTTCATTCATTAGTTCATACTGCATGTGTGATTTGGGAAATGAAGTGCCCTTGTTGAGTAAAATTCTTTGTATTTGTTCAAAATCTTTGTATTTCCTCTTTGATAGTATGTATTATTGTAATGTCAATCAAAGATTTGATGAACAAAAACTACAATATTAGGTTGAATATTACGGTGAAACATGGCTGTCATTTCATAGGATGGTTCTTCATGGTAATACACTCTTGGCTTTTAATTGTCTTTTGATATTACTCTGTAGAGACTTAACATTTTATTGTCCAAATTATTCAGATTGCAAGTTAAGGTAAGGACTTAGTGACACTGGAATCATTGGAGTAATGAATGAAAAAGCATTCATCTGAGATGGTTGTAATTCAATGAGATGCGTCTTAAACATATTCTATGCATTTGAAGGGACAATTCACTAAAACAAGATAGAGTGAGAGAGAAAGAGAGAGAGAGAGAGAGAGAGGGAGAAAGTGACAGTTGGAAGAGATAGATATTGGGAGAGAGAGAGAGAGAAATGTGATGTTAATTCATTGAAAGTTTCATTCTTAAAAGTATTTATTTGTTACCTTTATTCTGAGTTATATCAGACAAAATTACCATTTTTAAAACATTATATTTATAGGTTTGTATAATGATTGAATTCATAAATATTTCCCCTTTATATATTTTTTTTTAAATACATATTTGACAAGAATACAACTCGTGTTCATCACTGATTTTGAATTTGATTTTCAGAGTGAAATCTATCAAAGCCTTGGTGACAAATAATCTCTTGAACTTGAACTTGTCTGCGATGTCTCAGACCATTGTCCTGATTTTTCTCTGACACAGTTACCTCTATTTGCAAAACAGTTGTGTATTTTAAATCGAATTAATTTCAAAGACCAGCTGATATTGCTCATAAGTAAAACGCATAAACTCTAAGGCCATTTTTATTTTATCTTAAGACGAAAAGGCTATTATGGGATGGAACGTGAAAAAATTAAATTAATCACTTCCTCCTTCTGAATGTGTTGTATTTCTTTTAGACTCATGGTGTCACTATACACCAATATACGATTTATATCCCCTCCACCCTCTGTATCGAGTATCTGTTTCACAAATAGAGAACAAGCCCAAAACGTCGGAATGAGTCGGGATTTTTTCGATCATATCGTGTTGCCTTATTTATTGGAATAACTCGACAAGATCATCACATCCACTATCGAGCTGTTGTACTGAAGATGGCTTTCAGGATGCTCAATCTGCGCGGCTTTGTCTTTTTCTTTGCTTTGTTGCGTGTCGCATATGGCGACCTGAGCTATTCTATCCCCGAGGAGATGAAACGCGGATCCGTTATTGGAAATATAGCCAAGGATCTGGGACTTGAGGTGGGCAAACTATCTGCTCGGAATGCTCGTATTGAAACCGAGGACAACGACAGAAGGTACTGTGACATCAACCTTCGGAGCGGAGAGCTGACTGTAGCGGAGAGAATAGACAGAGAGGAGCTTTGTGGAGAAAAACCTTCGTGTGTTCTTAAATTTGAGCTGCTGCTGGAAGGGCCCTTAGAATTACATCGTATATCAATACAGATCCAGGACATAAACGACAATGCACCAAGTTTCCCGACGGATATAATTAAGCTGGAAATTAGAGAATCCGCTGTCAAAGGAGCTCGGTATCGTGTAAATGCAGCTCATGATGCAGATATAGGCCAGAATGATGTTCAGAGTTACACAATCCAACGAAATGAACACTTCGTTTTAAATATCCAAACCACAAGTGCTGGTAGTAAATATGGCGAGTTGGTTTTGGATAAGGAGTTAGACAGGGAGGAGCAGCAGGAAATTAAATTATTGCTCTCTGCTCTGGATGGAGGTTCTCCTCAGAAATCAGGGACTGTAGTGATCCAAGTCACTGTGCTGGATGCGAATGATAACGCCCCAGTGTTCAGTCAATCTGTCTATGAAGCCAGTCTGCCTGAAAACTCTCCACTGAAAACCACAGTAATAACTGTACGCGCCACGGACGCAGACGAGGGTGTCAATGGAGAAGTTACATACGAACTAAGCAGATTGTCTGATAAGTCAAGGAAATTATTTTCACTTGATCGACAGACTGGAGAGATATCTGTGACAGGGGAAGTAGACTTTGAAGAGGAAACCAAATATGAAATGTTTGTTGAGGCCAAAGATGGATATGGTCTCTCTTCAGATGCAAAATTGGTTATCACTATAACTGATGTTAATGACAACTCCCCAATAATATTGTTAAAATCTTTGACCAATCCAGTACCAGAGAATGTGTCACCTGGGACAGAGGTGGGCATCATTAACGTCCAAGACAGAGATTCTGAGAAAAATCGACAAGTGCGCTGCTTTATCCAGCAAAATGTTCCTTTTAAATTGATTCCTTCAATCAAAAACTATTATTCATTGGTCACCATGGACCAGCTAGACCGTGAATTAGTTTCTGATTACAACATCACAATAACTGCTACTGATGAGGGCTCTCCACCTCTGTCATCCTTGAAAACTGTCCATCTCTCTTTAGCTGATGTCAATGACAATCCACCTGTATTTGAGGAACAGTCCTACAGTGCATACGTGACTGAAAATAACAAACCTGGTCACACTTTATGTTCTGTTACTGCTGTAGACAGAGACTGGAGACAGAACGGGACAGTGATTTATTCACTCACACCAGGTGAAGTGAACGGTGCTCCAGTGTCTTCTTATATATCTGTTCATGGAGACACTGGAGTGATCCAAAGTGTGAGGTCGTTTGATTATGAACAGTTCAGGAGCTTTACAGTGATGATCATGGCCAGAGACAATGGTTCTCCTCCTCTCAGCAGCAACGTGACGGTCAGTGTTTTCATAACAGATGTAAATGACAACTCCCCTCAGATACTGTACCCTGCCCCAGAGGGAAACTCCTTCATGACTGAGCTGGTCCCCAAAGCTGCACAAGGAGGCTCTCTGGTTTCCAAGGTGATTGCAGTGGACTCAGATTCTGGACAGAACGCCTGGCTGTCCTATCATATCATTAAATCCACTGATGCAGGACTTTTCACTGTTGGTCTCCACAGTGGAGAGATCAGGACACAGAGAGACATTTCTGAATCTGACAACATGAAACAGAATCTTATCGTAGCTGTAAAGGATAATGGACAGCCCTCCCTCTCTGCCACCTGTGCCTTGTTCCTACTGATCTCTGACAACTTGGCTGAGGTTCCTGAACTGAAAGATATGGCTTATGAAGACAATGGTTCAAAACTGACTTCCTATCTTATTATCGCGTTGGTATCCGTCTCTACTTTTTTTCTGACTTTCATTATCATCATTCTGGGATTAAGGTTTTGTCGCAGGAGTAAGCCAAGACTGTTTTTTGATGGAGCGGTCGCTCTCCCCAGCTCCTATCTCCCTCCAAACTACGCAGATGTTGATGGTACGGGAACTTTACGCAGCACATATAATTATGATGCATATTTAACAACTGGATCTAGAACAAGTGACTTCAAGTTCGTCAGGTCTTACAATGACAACACGCTGCCTGCAGACCAGACTCTGAGAAAAACACCAACTGATTTTGAGGAAGCATTTGGAGATCTTGATGTGTCCCCAGAGGTATGTACCCTGTAGTTGAGGAACTATTGTTTATCTAATTAAGCATCTAATAATTTTAGTAATTACCTTCAAGTTTAAACAACATTTCCAAAAACAAAGCAACAACAAAGCATACAAATCAACATAATTTTGTAAACCCCATCAAATTTGAAACTGGGACTTCTTTGTAGTGCTTGCATTTATGTTTTCTAATTTTGTTCCACTTTACAAAATCCTTGGTTTAAATAACAGCCCTGTTCCTTTCTACGCTCATTAAGATTTGGTTAGAGGTAGTACATCAGTGCTTGACTGCTTTGTGATTTGTGTTCAGTCTTTGTTTAAACTACAAAAACCGTAGATTACAACATGTTAAACAACATTTCCCTTTTTGTCGTCAGCCTTTCTGCTTGTTTTTTTCTCTTGTTTGTACCAAATTCTGGACTTGTGTGCGCGCGTGCGTGTGCGTGTTGTTCACAAGTCATTCCTTGCATGTCCAAGTCAAGTCTCAAGTCTTTGAGAGTCAAGTTTCAAGTTGTTGGTCACAAGTTCCAAGTCATGTCTCCTATGGTGTGAAGAGTGTCTGTGGGGGTCTCCTCCCACAGGTAAGGGTTTAGGGAGGGAGGCCAGCAGGCCACAATTATAGATATCTCTATATATCGGAGGAGTCTTATAATAATGCAGGAGGAATGGCGTTCCTCTGCTCACGGGCCTCTGCGCCGATCTCCTCTGTAAGACAAACAAAACATGGAAGAAAAACTCCCCGCCTCGAGTCGGACCAATCCGCGCCTTGCGGGCGCTGAATTGGCCGATTCGAGGCAGCTTGGTGGCCGCGGGAAAAGGGAACCTGCTGTCGTCCGCTGCGGTGCTTGACCACGCCCCTCTGTCCGCCACAGTGTTCTGTCTGCTGCATGTCAGGTGTTGTAAGACTACTACAGAGCTATTTCTAAGGAATTCACAGTATGTATATATCATCCCACATGTATCTAATAGCATATCCGAGTTGATGAGTTATTCAAAATAATGTATAGATAATGAGTGTATGGTATGAAGCTTTAAATCATATTATACATTATAATACAAGGAAAAACACAATGCCAGCTTTACTTTTAATTCAGAATTGTATTGGTCCTTGTAACATCAACATACAGTATAAGCCAAGTGTGCAAGAAAACGATTATTACTTCAAACTTGTTCTTTTACTTTTCTAGATGATTGTTCCCTTAATCCAATTTGTCAATAACAAAATATCTCTCACATAAAAATAATTCGAACAATACGTCTATACAATATAATAGATGATAATAGAAGTCATTGAATGGAATGAATGGAATGACTTTTTTATTGAAAAAAAAAACCCCAGAGCAAATCGATCGAAAGACAAGGAAAGAAAACACAGGCCAATATATCCCTCATTATATAACACAAATTACTTAAAGTCTCGACGGTGTACGAATATATGGCCGGTTTTTGTAGCACTATCTCTTGGGGTTTTTGTGTTTGTTTTCTGAATCATTTTCACTGATCGGACTCGGATAAATCTCCTGCTCCTCCTCGCCTTTGTCTGCAAAAAATAAATTCCAACGCTGGTGTAGGATGTCTCCAATCTCCATCTCCACTTGGCCTTTAGACATTTCTTTGCAACCATCAGGCAGAAAACAAACTGGCAAAACATACGTTACGTTGGTTGTCGCCCAGCGTTAACGCGAGCCAAAAGCTGCACGTGACTTTGAGGCTTCGTCTAGCTGTCCAGAATCTCTCCTCTGATTGGTGGACTGTTGTTGAAGATCATCAAACTTCCGATTGGCTGGGTGTGACATCACTCATTGTGACATCATAGCCACGTGGTTGGCCAAAAGTGAGGACTATCCAATAAGATAAAAAACGCATGTGATTTCACCAGTAAGTGATTTATACAGAGGAGCGACTCAGATCGTTGTCGGCGGCGACACACTAGGTTTTAAAGAATGTTCATGTTATGAAATTAATTACAAGCGAGTAATATATGTTTTCTTTGCAGATGTAAACCTGAAATCATTTTGGATCCAGGGAAGCTGCTTTTGATAATGGAACACTTGACTTCTGGGGACCTAACTTTAAACATCCCTCATTATTTAACGAGGAGGGAAGAATATCAACAAAACACTCATTAAAACTTACATATGCAGTATGAATCCTAGAGGGCAGATTGTGCAAAATTGCTTAAAACACACACACACACACACACACACACTTACACACGCACACACTGGAATGCTTTAATATAGAATTCTCTTGACATTCAAGTATTTCTCAGAGCCGAACAAAACAGAGTATTACTGTTCTAAAACTGTAGTATTTGAATTAATTCTCTGTCTCTTTACCAAATAAAAGTATTTAATATAAATACGAATTATTGGCATTCCTCTTTGATAAAATGTTATTCCATGATTAGGCATTTTGGAATAATTTTATCTTGCCTTCATGCAGTAACATAGCAAATATTCAAAACATTTTGTGTCTTTGTCCATGCCAAGGTTTAAGTTTAGTTTCATTGATTAAAATGTAGAATCACCATCTCCTATTAATCTCAAGAGTAGTATGCAGATCAACGATACAATCAGGTTGAACTTTAGTTGAAGGCATTAGTGTTTTGGTCTTCATGACAATATAAATTGACAATGTTAAAGTTAAATTGTTATAAACTTTTTTCGTGGATGGACTAATCATTACAGAGGAATTCAGAGACAAATACTTTAGGTTAATAAAGTATTTAATCTTGTACAAGAGGAGCAGTTTCAGTGTATCAACACAACAGAGTGCCACAGAGAAAGTGCTCAATTCTCACTGGAGATCTGAGTTTTTTATGCAGTTTTCTAGGAGTGGCGAAGCTGACGAGTCGTTGAGATGTCGGTCAGCAGATGTCGCGACACCTCCGCATGGGTCCTGCTGATGAAACAGTTTCGCTAATGGGGCAGTTCCGTTGAGACAGGTCGTCTGGTGAAGTTCGCTTATCTGTTGGTCGAGACATGTTGCCTTTCTCCTCTTCACATTATGGCACAGAAAGTGACTAGTTCATGTCTTTTTTAGGACATGAACTCTATTTAGCCTTTAAAAGAAAAGAAAAGAACACATACCTTGTACCAAAGTTCATGTAAAAAGTACAGCAAAACATATACATATAAAATTCTTATAACAGACAAGTTTATTTTTCATGCGTACATTTCCTAAACCCATCTGTAGTATTCTTAATGGATGGTACACAGCGTCTTTCCGACTAGATATGCTGTATTTTGTTATTTCACACTGCACATGCTTCACCCATATGTGGATAGCAGATGAGTCTAAATTTTTGTATTTGCATCACCACTGTACTAGCATGTATTGCTATTAACGGCGATCTGTAATGGCTGTCTCATCACTTGCCTTCTTTTATCTGCACTTGCTTTTGTATTTTGTTTTTATAGACACTATATTTAGTCAAATGATGTGACGACTTATCCTAAAATGACTTGATCAAGTTCTATCAGATTTTACTATGGCTGACTTGACTTTCCTGTTGAATGACATGTGTCATTATCTGAATTAGAAATGTTTAAAAAAAAAACTCGGGAAATGCTTTGTAGCTTTGAATCTCTGATACAGCAACGTTCTTGTTGAAAAATAATCAATTAATTTCAATGGTTATGTAAGTTCTCGGTAGTTTGACATGGATGTCATCTTGAGTACCTGTTGATTCCAAACCCGAGTAAGCATGGGAATGTGAAAGTCACATCTGAGTTAAAATGCACCATGATGCATTGATTCCTAACCCTGTAGATGTGCTCCAAACATATATCTGGGATATTTTGATTCTACCCAGTGAATAGATGTAATTGTGAAGCACATGTAAGAGCCCCAAAGTTATTTGAGCTCTTGTTTATTAGTTCCCAAAAGTAAATGGAATACAGTAGAAAGGAGACTTTCTCACAACAGGATTAATATCACTTCACTAAGAGACAGAAGAGATTGTTCTCTAAGTGATCCGGAGGCTTGGGAAAATATTTCAACGTTGTACTATTCGTAGCAGTGGATAAATACATGTGGAGAAATCCGGGTAAACTATATCCTTTACCTATTTTTAATGAAGCATATTTTTCTAAATAATCTTTTCACATCGTGTGTGTGTTTGTGTGCGAGCCTTGCATAATTTTTGTTTCCCGTATTACTTAAAGCAGTGATTTTACGTTTTTGAGTAAAGTGACATAGCCGTAACTGTACTGCAGTTATATCTATAAATAACATTTTTAAATAAAATGTTAAGTATAATGTAATATATTCACCTTACGTTTCAGTGTCGGGTATATTTGTAGAGCTGTCCATGGGACTGAAGTTGGCTTTTCAGCTCAGAATAAATCAGTTCCCACATTATCTTGGCACTGAAAATGTGCGTTTTAAATTAGTATAATTCTGGTAATAGATTGGATAATATATACAAATGAAAACAACATTTTATCTATCTATATGTCTTTCTGTCTATCTATCTATATGTGAGACTTGTGACAATAATATATTTAAAAAGAAGAAAGGAATGTAACATGCCCTTTCATCTGGTAGATTGGCCTCTCTCAGAGTGTGTTATATCCTATATTAACTCACGGTGTCACTATACACCAGCAGTGGATTGAACTGCTCTTTCTTCTAGTCTATTACACCACCCACAGAAGAGACGGAGCACGGAGCTGGGGAGTCGCGTACAATTCTGTCGAAAACAGGCTTTGAAGACGGACGTTGTTGCGGTTTTTTTCATTGATTTGACCTCCTTTTGGTGTTTTCGAGGATATTTTTACAAGAGACACACACAACTGTATTCGGTTGTTTATGGGATTTTCTATGAAGATGGAATACAATCAGCTGGGTCTTCTCGGCTTTGTCGTGTTGTTCGCTTTTCTGCGCTCCGCATACGGCGATTTGAGCTATTCTGTTCCCGAGGAGATGAAACGCGGATCCGTTATTGGAAATATCGCCAAGGACCTGGGACTCGAGGTGGGAGCACTGTCTGCCCGAAAGGCTCGTATCGAAACGGGGAAGAACGACAGGAGGTTCTGTGATATCAGCCTTCTGACCGGGGAGTTCACCGTTGTGGAGAGAATGGACAGAGAGGAGCTGTGCGGGGAAAAACCTTCGTGTGTTGTGAAATTCGAGATGCTTTTCGAAAATCCCTTGGAGTTGCATCGTATATCACTACAGATTCAAGACATCAACGACAATCCGCCCAGTTTCCCGAAGGAGAAAATCAAGCTTGAAATCAGCGAGTCCGCTGTGAAAGGAGCTCGGTATCGTGTGATTGCAGCCCACGATTCAGACATCGGCCAGAATGCGGTTCAACGATATACTCTTCAGCGCAACAGCAACTTCGTTTTGAATACGCAGACGACAAGTGCGGGTAGCAAATATGGTGAATTGGTTTTGGAAAAGGAGTTGGACAGGGAGGAGCAGCGGGAAATGACGCTGTTGCTAACGGCTCTGGATGGAGGTTCTCCTCAGAGATCAGGGACTTTACTTATCGACGTCATTGTGCTGGATGCGAACGATAATGCCCCAGTGTTCAGCCAGGCCGTCTATGAAGCCAGTCTGCCGGAAAACGCAGCTTTGGAAAGCCGAGTATTAACAGTGAGCGCAACGGACGCAGACGATGGTGTCAATGGAGAAGTAACATATGAATTTAATAAAATGTCCGATAAGTCAAGGAAGCTGTTTTCACTTGATGAAAAAACCGGAGAGATAATTGTAGCAGGGAACATAGACTACGAGGAGGGTTCTAAATATGAAATGTTTGTCGAGGCCAAAGATGGATATGGTCTGTCTTCAGATGCAAAAGTCATTATATTTATAACTGATGTTAATGACAACGCCCCAGTCATATCGTTAAAATCTTTGACCAATCCAGTGCCGGAGAATGTGTCACCTGGTACAGAGGTGGGCATCATTAACGTGCAGGACGGAGATTCGGAGAAAAACAGCCAAGTCCGCTGTTCCATTCATCAAAATGTTCCTTTTAAATTAATTCCTTCAATCAAAAATTATTACTCTTTGGTGACCACGGACAAACTAGACCGTGAACTAGTTTCTGATTATAATATTACAATCATAGCAACTGACGAGGGCTCCCCACCTCTGTCATCTTTGAAAACTGTCCATCTCTCTGTAGCTGATGTCAATGACAATCCACCTGTATTTGAGGAACAGTCCTACAGTGCATATGTGACTGAAAATAACAAACCTGGTCACACTTTATGTTCTGTTACTGCTGTAGACAGAGACTGGAGACAGAACGGGACAGTGATTTACTCACTCACACCAGGTGAAGTGAACGGTGCTCCAGTGTCTTCTTATGTATCTGTTCATGGAGACACTGGAGTGATCCAAAGTGTGAGGTCATTTGATTATGAACAGTTCAGGAGTTTTACAGTGATGATCATGGCCAGAGACAATGGTTCTCCTCCTCTCAGCAGCAACGTGACAGTCAGTGTTTTCATAACGGATGTAAATGACAACTCCCCTCAGATACTGTACCCTGCCCCAGAGGGAAACTCCTTCATGACTGAGCTGGTCCCCAAAGCTGCACAAGGAGGCTCTCTGGTTTCCAAGGTGATAGCAGTGGACTCCGATTCTGGACAGAACGCCTGGCTGTCCTATCATATCATTAAATCCACTGATGCAGGACTTTTCACTGTTGGTCTCCACAGTGGAGAGATCAGGACACAGAGAGACATTTCTGAATCTGACAACATGAAACAGAATCTTATCGTAGCTGTAAAGGATAATGGACAGCCCTCCCTCTCTGCCACCTGTGCCTTGTTCCTACTGATCTCTGACAACTTGGCTGAGGTTCCTGAACTGAAAGATATGGCTTATGAAGATAATGGTTCAAAACTGACTTCCTATCTTATTATCGCGTTGGTATCTGTCTCCACTTTTTTTCTGACTTTCATCATTATCATTCTGGGATTAAGGTTTTGTCGCAGGAGAAAGCCAAGACTGTTTTTTGATGGAGCGGTCGCTCTCCCCAGCTCCTATCTCCCTCCAAACTATGCAGATGTCGATGGTACTGGAACTTTACGCAGCACATATAATTATGATGCATACTTAACAACTGGATCTAGAACAAGTGACTTCAAGTTCGTCAGGTCTTACAATGACAACACGCTGCCTGCAGACCAGACTCTGAGAAAAACTCCAACTGATTTTGATGAAGCATTTGGAGATCTCGATGTTTCCCCAGAGGTAGGCACGACATAGATGTAGGCTCAGTGTCTCATCTTTCACTCATGTAAAGTAATCAGCATTGTATTTTGTTTTTGCTATCTCCGTGTGCTGTTTACCATCAGAGTTGATAGTGATATTTCTTTGTCATTTTGTTATTCTTTACTAATATTCTTACTGTCATTCTCATATTCTGTATTCAGCAGCCTACATTCCACAGAGATGATATGGATTAAGATTAAGATATGTTACAGCAGAAACAGACATCCATATGTTTTCTGTAGTAGACTTTCTGCAGTGAGTATCGGTAAAGGATGCAGGCAGATCTTTTCAAAAGCGGACAAATGTAATACCTGCATAAAAATCTAACATATTTCTTAAATAATTGCTTTTCATTATATTTGGTGTGGCAGAGATCTGGCTTTGGTTTAAAAACAATTTTGTTCCAAATTTGCAATACATTTTTAGTTGTACCCCTTATCTACACTATATTGTTTAGCATGGGCATGTGATATTTCCTTAATTAATTATAGCAGTGGTTTACATGTTGAAAGAAATAGTTCATGAGATGTTCCAAACCAAGAATATTTTTCAAGGCATCTAGTCTTCATTCATTAGTTCATACTGCATGTGTGATTTGGGAAATGAAGTGCCCTTGTTGAGTAAAATGCTTTGTATTTGTTCAAAATCTTTGTATTTCCTCTTTGATAGTATGTATTATTGTAATGTCAATCAAAGATTTGATGAACAAAAACTACAATATTAGGTTGAATATTACGGTGAAACATGGCTGTCATTTCATAGGATGGTTCTTCATGGTAATACACTCTTGGCTTTTAATTGTCTTTTGATATTACTCTGTAGAGACTTAACATTTTATTGTCCAAATTATTCAGATTGCAAGTTAAGGTAAGGACTTAGTGACACTGGAATCATTGGAGTAATGAATGAAAAAGCATTCATCTGAGATGGTTGTAATTCAATGAGATGCGTCTTAAACATATTCTATGCATTTGAAGGGACAATTCACTAAAACAAGATAGAGTGAGAGAGAAAGAGAGAGAGAGAGAGAGAGAGGGAGAAAGTGACAGTTGGAAGAGATAGATATTGGGAGAGAGAGAGAGAGAAATGTGATGTTAATTCATTGAAAGTTTCATTCTTAAAAGTATTTATTTGTTACCTTTATTCTGAGTTATATCAGACAAAATTACCATTTTTAAAACATTATATTTATAGGTTTGTATAATGATTGAATTCATAAATATTTCCCCTTTATATATATTTTTTTAAATACATATTTGACAAGAATACAACTCGTGTTCATCACTGATTTTGAATTTGATTTTCAGAGTGAAATCTATCAAAGCCTTGGTGACAAATAATCTCTTGAACTTGAACTTGTCTGCGATGTCTCAGACCATTGTCCTGATTTTTCTCTGACACAGTTACCTCTATTTGCAAAACAGTTGTGTATTTTAAATCGAATTAATTTCAAAGACCAGCTGATATTGCTCATAAGTAAAACGCATAAACTCTAAGGCCATTTTTATTTTATCTTAAGACGAAAAGGCTATTATGGGATGGAACGTGAAAAAATTAAATTAATCACTTCCTCCTTCTGAATGTGTTGTATTTCTTTTAGACTCATGGTGTCACTATACACCAATATACGATTTATATCCCCTCCACCCTCTGTATCGAGTATCTGTTTCACAAATAGAGAACAAGCCCAAAACGTCGGAATGAGTCTGGATTTTTTCGATCATATCGTGTTGCCTTATTAATTGGAATAACTCGACAAGATCATCACATCCACTATCGAGCTGTTGTAGTGAAGATGGCTTTCAGGATGCTCAATCTGCGCGGCTTTGTCTTTTTCTTTGCTTTGTTGCGTGTCGCATATGGCGACCTGAGCTATTCTATCCCCGAGGAGATGAAACGCGGATCCGTTATTGGAAATATAGCCAAGGATCTGGGACTTGAGGTGGGCAAACTATCTGCTCGGAATGCTCGTATTGAAACCGAGGACAACGACAGAAGGTACTGTGACATCAACCTTCGGAGCGGAGAGCTGACGGTAGCGGAGAGAATAGACAGAGAGGAGCTTTGTGGAGAAAAACCTTCGTGTGTTCTTAAATTTGAGCTGCTGCTGGAAGGGCCCTTAGAATTACATCGTATATCAATACAGATCCAGGACATAAACGACAATGCACCAAGTTTCCCGACGGATATAATTAAGCTGGAAATTAGTGAATCCGCTGTCAAAGGAGCTCGGTATCGTGTAAATGCAGCTCATGATGCAGATATAGGCCAGAATGATGTTCAGAGTTACACAATCCAACGAAATGAACACTTCGTTTTAAATATCCAAACCACAAGTGCTGGTAGTAAATATGGCGAGTTGGTTTTGGATAAGGAGTTAGACAGGGAGGAGCAGCAGGAAATTAAATTATTGCTCTCTGCTCTGGATGGAGGTTCTCCTCAGAGATCAGGGACTGTAGTGATCCAAGTCACTGTGCTGGATGCGAATGATAACGCCCCAGTGTTCAGTCAATCTGTCTATGAAGCCAGTCTGCCTGAAAACTCTCCACTGAAAACCACAGTAATAACTGTACGCGCGACGGACGCAGACGAGGGTGTCAATGGAGAAGTTACATACGAACTAAGCAGATTGTCTGATAAGTCAAGGAAATTATTTTCACTTGATCGACAGACTGGAGAGATATCTGTGACAGGGGAAGTAGACTTTGAAGAGGAAACCAAATATGAAATGTTTGTTGAGGCCAAAGATGGATATGGTCTCTCTTCAGATGCAAAATTGGTTATCACTATAACTGATGTTAATGACAACTCCCCAATAATATTGTTAAAATCTTTGACCAATCCAGTACCAGAGAATGTGTCACCTGGGACAGAGGTGGGCATCATTAACGTCCAAGACAGAGATTCTGAGAAAAATCGACAAGTGCGCTGCTTTATCCAGCAAAATGTTCCTTTTAAATTGATTCCTTCAATCAAAAACTATTATTCATTGGTCACCATGGACCAGCTAGACCGTGAATTAGTTTCTGATTACAACATCACAATAACTGCTACTGATGAGGGCTCTCCACCTCTGTCATCCTTGAAAACTGTCCATCTCTCTTTAGCTGATGTCAATGACAATCCACCTGTATTTGAGGAACAGTCCTACAGTGCATACGTGACTGAAAATAACAAACCTGGTCACACTTTATGTTCTGTTACTGCTGTAGACAGAGACTGGAGACAGAACGGGACAGTGATTTATTCACTCACACCAGGTGAAGTGAACGGTGCTCCAGTGTCTTCTTATATATCTGTTCATGGAGACACTGGAGTGATCCAAAGTGTGAGGTCGTTTGATTATGAACAGTTCAGGAGCTTTACAGTGATGATCATGGCCAGAGACAATGGTTCTCCTCCTCTCAGCAGCAACGTGACGGTCAGTGTTTTCATAACAGATGTAAATGACAACTCCCCTCAGATACTGTACCCTGCCCCAGAGGGAAACTCCTTCATGACTGAGCTGGTCCCCAAAGCTGCACAAGGAGGCTCTCTGGTTTCCAAGGTGATTGCAGTGGACTCAGATTCTGGACAGAACGCCTGGCTGTCCTATCATATCATTAAATCCACTGATGCAGGACTTTTCACTGTTGGTCTCCACAGTGGAGAGATCAGGACACAGAGAGACATTTCTGAATCTGACAACATGAAACAGAATCTTATCGTAGCTGTAAAGGATAATGGACAGCCCTCCCTCTCTGCCACCTGTGCCTTGTTCCTACTGATCTCTGACAACTTGGCTGAGGTTCCTGAACTGAAAGATATGGCTTATGAAGACAATGGTTCAAAACTGACTTCCTATCTTATTATCGCGTTGGTATCTGTCTCCACTTTTTTTCTGACTTTCATTATCATCATTCTGGGATTAAGGTTTTGTCGCAGGAGTAAGCCAAGACTGTTTTTTGATGGAGCGGTCGCTCTCCCCAGCTCCTATCTCCCTCCAAACTACGCAGATGTTGATGGTACTGGAACTTTACGCAGCACATATAATTATGATGCATATTTAACAACTGGATCTAGAACAAGTGACTTCAAGTTCGTCAGGTCTTACAATGACAACACGCTGCCTGCAGACCAGACTCTGAGAAAAACACCAACTGATTTTGAGGAAGCATTTGGAGATCTTGATGTGTCCCCAGAGGTATGTACCCTGTAGTTGAGGAACTATTGTTTATCTAATTAAGCATCTAATAATTTTAGTAATTACCTTCAAGTTTAAACAACATTTCCAAAAACAAAGCAACAACAAAGCATACAAATCAACATAATTTTGTAAACCCCATCAAATTTGAAACTGGGACTTCTTTGTAGTGCTTGCATTTATGTTTTCTAATTTTGTTCCACTTTACAAAATCCTTGGTTTAAATAACAGCCCTGTTCCTTTCTACGCTCATTAAGATTTTGTTAGAGGTAGTACATCAGTGCTTGACTGCTTTGTGATTTGTGTTCAGTCTTTGTTTAAACTACAAAAACCATAGATTACAACATGTTAAACAACATTTCCCTTTTTGTCGTCAGCCTTTCTGCTTGTTTTTTTCTCTTGTTTGTACCAAATTCTGGACTTGTGTGCGCGCGTGCGTGTGCGTTTTGTTCACAAGTCATCCCTTGCATGTCCAAGTCAAGTTTCAAGTTGTTGGTCACAAGTTCCAAGTCATGTCTCCTATGGTGTGAAGAGTGTCTGTGGGGGTCTCCTCCCACAGGTAAGGGTTTAGGGAGGGAGGCCAGCAGGCCACAATTATAGATATCTCTATATATCGGAGGAGTCTTATAATAATGCAGGAGGAATGGCGTTCCTCTGCTCACGGGCCTCTGCGCCGATCTCCTCTGTAAGACAAACAAAACATGGAAGAAAAACTCCCCGCCTCGAGTCGGACCAATCCGCGCCTTGCGGGCGCTGAATTGGCCGATTCGAGGCAGCTTGGTGGCCGCGGGAAAAGGGAACCTGCTGTCGTCCGCTGCGGTGCTTGACCACGCCCCTCTGTCCGCCACAGTGTTCTGTCTGCTGCATGTCAGGTGTTGTAAGACTACTACAGAGCTATTTCTAAGGAATTCACAGTATGTATATATCATCCCACATGTATCTAATAGCATATCCGAGTTGATGAGTTATTCAAAATAATGTATAGATAATGAGTGTATGGTATGAAGCTTTAAATCATATTATACATTATAATACAAGGAAAAACACAATGCCAGCTTTACTTTTAGTTCAGAATTGTATTGGTCCTTGTAACATCAACATACAGTATAAGCCAAGTGTGCAAGAAAACGATTATTACTTCAAACTTGTTCTTTTACTTTTCTAGATGATTGTTCCCTTAATCCAATTTGTCAATAACAAAATATCTCTCACATAAAAATAATTCGAACAATACGTCTATACAATATAATAGATGATAATAGAAGTCATTGAATGGAATGAATGGAATGACTTTTTTATTGAAAAAAAACCCCCAGAGCAAATCGATCGAAAGACAAGGAAAGAAAACACAGGCCAATATATCCCTCATTATATAACACAAATTACTTAAAGTCTCGACGGTGTACGAATATATGGCCGGTTTTTGTAGCACTATCTCTTGGGGTTTTTGTGTTTGTTTTCTGAATCATTTTCACTAAATAAATCTCCTGCTCCTCCTCGCCTTTGTCTGCAAAAAATAAATTCCAACGCTGGTGTAGGATGTCTCCAATCTCCATCTCCACTTGGCCTTTAGACATTTCTTTGCAACCATCAAGCAGAAAACAAACTGGCAAAACATACGTTACGTTGGTTGTCGCCCAGCGTTAACGCGAGCCAAAAGCTGCACGTGACTTTGAGGCTTCGTCTAGCTGTCCAGAATCTCTCCTCTGATTGGTGGACTGTTGTTGAAGATCATCAAACTTCCGATTGGCTGGGTGTGACATCACTCATTGTGACATCATAGCCACGTGGTTAGCCAAAAGTGAGGACTATCCAATAAGATAAAAAACGCATGTGATTTCACCAGTAAGTGATTTATACAGAGGAGCGACTCAGATCGTTGTCGGCGGCGACACGCTAGGTTTTAAAGAATGTTCATGTTATGAAATTAATTACAAGCGAGTAATATATGTTTTCTTTGCAGATGTAAACCTGAAATCATTTTGGATCCAGGGAAGCTGCTTTTGATAATGGAACACTTGACTCCTGGGGACCTAACTTTAAACATCCCTCATTATTTAACGAGGAGGGAAGAATATCAACAAAACACTCATTAAAACTTACATATGCAGTATGAATCCTAGAGGGCAGATTGTGCAAAATTGCTTAAAACACACACACACACACACACACACACACACACACACTTACACACGCACACACTGGAATGCTTTAATATAGAATTCTCTTGACATTCAAGTATTTCTCAGAGCCGAACAAAACAGAGTATTACTGTTCTAAAACTGTAGTATTTGAATTAATTCTCTGTCTCTTTACCAAATAAAAGTATTTAATATAAATACGAATTATTGGCATTCCTCTTTGATAAAATGTTATTCCATGATTAGGCATTTTGGAATAATTTTATCTTGCCTTCATGCAGTAACATAGCAAATATTCAAAACATTTTGTGTCTTTGTCCATGCCAAGGTTTAAGTTTAGTTTCATTGATTTAAATGTAGAATCACCATCTCCTATTAATCTCAAGAGTAGTATGCAGATCAACGATACAATCAGGTTGAACTTTAGTTGAAGGCATTAGTGTTTTGGTCTTCATGACAATACAAATTGACAATGTTAAAGTTAAATTGTTATAAACTTTTTTCGTGGATGGACTAATCATTACAGAGGAATTCAGAGACAAATACTTTAGGTTAATAAAGTATTTAATCTTGTACAAGAGGAGCAGTTTCAGTGTATCAACACAACAGAGTGCCACAGAGAAAGTGCTCAATTCTCACTGGAGATCTGAGTTTTTTATGCAGTTTTCTAGGAGTGGCGAAGCTGACGAGTCGTTGAGATGTCGGTCAGCAGATGTCGCGACGCCTCCGCATGGGTCCTGCTGATGAAACAGTTTCGCTAATGGGGCAGTTCCGTTGAGACAGGTCGTCTGGTGAAGTTCCCTTATCTGTTGGTCGAGACATGTTGCCTTTCTCCTCTTCACATTATGGCACAGAAAGTGACTAGTTCATGTCTTTTTTAGGACATGAACTCTATTTAGCCTTTAAAAGAAAAGAAAAGAACACATACCTTGTACCAAAGTTCATGTAAAAAGTACAGCAAAACATATACATATAAAATTCTTATAACAGACAAGTTTATTTTTCATGCGTACATTTCCTAAACCCATCTGTAGTATTCTTAATGGATGGTACACAGCGTCTTTCCGACTAGATATGCTGTATTTTGTTATTTCACACTGCACATGCTTCACCCATATGTGGATAGCAGATGAGTCTAAATTTTTGTATTTGCATCACCACTGTACTAGCATGTATTGCTATTAACGGCGATCTGTAATGGCTGTCTCATCACCTGCCTTCTTTTATCTGCACTTGCTTTTGTATTTTGTTTTTATAGACACTATATTTAGTCAAATGATGTGACGACTTATCCTAAAATGACTTGATCAAGTTCTAGCATATTTTACTATGGCTGACTTGACTTTCCTGTTGAATGACATGTGTCATTATCTGAATTAGAAATGTTTAAAAAAAAAACTCGGGAAATGCTTTGTAGCTCTGAATCTCTGATACAGCAACGTTCTTGTTGAAAAATAATCAATTAATTTCAATGGTTATGTAAGTTCTCGGTAGTTTGACATGGATGTCATCTTGAGTACCTGTTGATTCCAAACCCGAGTAAGCATGGGAATGTGAAAGTCACATCTGAGTTAAAATGCACCATGATGCATTGATTCCTAACCCTGTAGATGTGCTCCAAACATATATCTGGGATATTTTGATTCTACCCAGTGAATAGATGTAATTGTGAAGCACATGTAAGAGCCCCAAAGTTATTTGAGCTCTTGTTTATTAGTTCCCAAAAGTAAATGGAATACAGTAGAAAGGAGACTTTCTCACAACAGGATTAATATCACTTCACTAAGAGACAGAAGAGATTGTTCTCTAAGTGATCCGGAGGCTTGGGAAAATATTTCAACGTGGTACTATTCGTAGCAGTGGATAAATACATGTGGAGAAATCCGGGTAAACTATATCCTTTACCTATTTTTAATGAAGCATATTTTTCTAAATAATCTTTTCACATCGTGTGTGTGTTTGTGTGCGAGCCTTGCATAATTTTTGTTTCAAGTATTACTTAAAGCAGTGATTTTACGTTTTTGAGTAAAGTGACATAGCCGTAACTGTACTGCAGTTATATCTATAAATAACATTTTTAAATAAAATGTTAAGTATAATGTAATATATTCACCTTACGTTTCAGTGTCGGGTATATTTGTAGAGCTGTCCATGGTACTGAAGTTGGCTTTTCAGCTCAGAATAAATCAGTTCCCACATTATCTTGGCACTGAAAATGTGCGTTTTAAATTAGTATAATTCTGGTAATAGATTGGATAATATATACAAATGAAAACAACATTTTATCTATCTATATGTCTTTCTGTCTATCTATCTATATGTGAGACTTGTTATGTGACAATAATATATTTAAAAAGAAGAAAGGAATGTAGCATGCCCTTTCATCTGGTAGATTGGCCTCTCTCAGAGTGTGTTATATCCTATATTAACTCACGGTGTCACTATACACCAGCAGTGGATTGAACTGCTCTTTCTACTAGTCTATTACACCACCCACAGAAGAGACGGAGCACGGAGCTGGGGAGTCGCGTACAATTCTGTCGAAAACAGGCTTTGAAGACGGACGTTGTTGCAGGTTTTTTTCATTGATTTGACCTCCTTTTGGTGTTTTCGAGGATATTTTTACAAGAGACACACACAACTGTATTCGGTTGTTTATGGGATTTTGTATGAAGATGGAATACAATCAGCTTGGTCTTCTCGGCTTTGTTGTGTTGTTCGCTTTTCTGCGCTCCGCATACGGCGACTTGAGCTATTCTGTTCCCGAGGAGATGAAACGCGGATCCGTTATTGGAAATATCGCCAAGGACCTGGGACTCGAGGTGGGAGCACTGTCTGCCCGAAAGGCTCGTATCGAAACGGGGAAGAACGACAGGAGGTTCTGTGATATCAGCCTTCTGACCGGGGAGTTCACCGTTGTGGAGAGAATGGACAGAGAGGAGCTGTGCGGGGAAAAACCTTCGTGTGTTGTGAAATTCGAGATGCTTTTCGAAAATCCCTTGGAGTTGCATCGTATATCACTACAGATTCAAGACATCAACGACAATCCGCCCAGTTTCCCGAAGGAGAAAATCAAGCTTGAAATCAGCGAGTCCGCTGTGAAAGGAGCTCGGTATCGTGTGATTGCAGCCCACGATTCAGACATCGGCCAGAATGCGGTTCAACGATATACTCTTCAGCGCAACAGCAACTTCGTTTTGAATACGCAGACGACAAGTGCGGGTAGTAAATATGGTGAATTGGTTTTGGAAAAGGAGTTGGACAGGGAGGAGCAGCGGGAAATGACGCTGTTGCTCACGGCTCTGGATGGAGGTTCTCCTCAGAGATCAGGGACTTTACTTATCGACGTCATTGTGCTGGATGCGAACGATAACACCCCAGTGTTCCGCCAGGCCGTCTATGAAGCCAGTCTGCCGGAAAACGCAGCTTTGGAAAGCCGAGTATTAACAGCGAGCGCAACGGACGCAGACGATGGTGTCAATGGAGAAGTAACATATGAATTTAATAAAATGTCCGATAAGTCAAGGAAGCTGTTTTCACTTGATGAAAAAACCGGAGAGATAATTGTAGCAGGGAACATAGACTACGAGGAGGGTTCTAAATATGAAATGTTTGTCGAGGCCAAAGATGGATATGGTCTGTCTTCAGATGCAAAAGTCATTATATTTATAACTGATGTTAATGACAACGCCCCAGTCATATCGTTAAAATCTTTGACCAATCCAGTGCCGGAGAATGTGTCACCTGGTACAGAGGTGGGCATCATTAACGTGCAGGACGGAGATTCGGAGAAAAACAGCCAAGTCCGCTGTTCCATTCATCAAAATGTTCCTTTTAAATTAATTCCTTCAATCAAAAATTATTACTCTTTGGTGACCACGGACAAACTAGACCGTGAACTAGTTTCTGATTATAATATTACAATCATAGCAACTGACGAGGGCTCTCCACCTCTGTCTTCCTTGAAAACTGTTCATCTCTCTGTAGCTGATGTCAATGACAATCCACCTGTATTTGAGGAACAGTCCTACAGTGCATATGTGACTGAAAATAACAAACCTGGTCACACTTTATGTTCTGTTACTGCTGTAGACAGAGACTGGAGACAGAACGGGACAGTGATTTATTCACTCACACCAGGTGAAGTGAACGGTGCTCCAGTGTCTTCTTATATATCTGTTCATGGAGACACTGGAGTGATCCAAAGTGTGAGGTCGTTTGATTATGAACAGTTCAGGAGCTTTACAGTGATGATCATGGCCAGAGACAATGGTTCTCCTCCTCTCAGCAGCAACGTGACGGTCAGTGTGTTCATAACGGATGTTAATGACAACTCCCCTCAGATACTGTACCCTGCCCCAGAGGGAAACTCCTTCATGACTGAGCTGGTCCCCAAAGCTGCACAAGGAGGCTCTCTGGTTTCCAAGGTGATTGCAGTGGACTCAGATTCTGGACAGAACGCCTGGCTGTCCTATCATATCATTAAATCCACTGATCCAGGACTTTTCACTGTTGGTCTCCACAGTGGAGAGATCAGGACACAGAGAGACATTTCTGAATCTGACAACATGAAACAGAATCTTATCGTAGCTGTAAAGGATAATGGACAGCCCTCCCTCTCTGCCACCTGTGCCTTGTTCCTACTTATCTCTGACAACTTGGCTGAGGTTCCTGAACTGAAAGATATGACTTATGAAGATAACGGTTCAAAACTGACTTCCTATCTTATTATCGCGTTGGTATCTGTCTCCACTTTTTTTCTGACTTTCATAATTATCATTCTGGGATTGAGATTTTGTCGCAGGAGTAAGCCAAGACTGTTTTTTGATGGAGCGGTGGCTCTCCCCAGCTCCTATCTCCCTCCAAACTATGCAGATGTTGATGGTACTGGAACTTTACGCAGCACATATAATTATGATGCATATTTAACAACTGGATCTAGAACAAGTGACTTCAAGTTCGTTACGTCTTACAATGACAACACGCTGCCTGCAGACCAGACTCTGAGAAAAACACCAACTGATTTCGAAGAAGCATTTGGAGATCTCGATGTTTCCCCAGAGGTATGTGCACTGTAGTTGAGGAACTATTCTTTATCTAATAAAGTATCTAATAATTTTAGTAATTCCATTCATGTTTCAACAACATTTCCAAACACCAAGTGACAAAAAAGCTTACAAATCTAGATAATTTGGTAAAGACCATCAAGTTTGAAACGAAGCCTTCTTTGTAGTACTTGCATTTATAATTTCTAATTTTGCTCGACGTTACAAAACGGTTTGTTGAAATAACAGCCCTGTATCTTCATACACTCATTTACATTTGGTTAGAGGTGGTACATCAGTGCATTACTGCTTTGTGATTTGTGTTCTGTCTCTGGATCTCCAAGCATTTGGAGATCTTGGTGTTTCCCCAAAGGTATGTCATCGATTTTAAACAGATCTCCTGCACTGTCGTGTTTACTGAATTTCCTTGTTAATTTCCCCTTAATAGTTGGTGGACTTGTTTGATTTTAGTTCATTTGTGTTTACAATATATTGTAATATACGGTTAAAGTATGTCTTTGAGGGAAGTTAAATATACTCTTGTAAGGTGTTCAATCTAGAGGTGGTTATCAGCCTGTCTTGCCAGAATTGTTTAAAACAGTGGTGTCTGGTTTGTTGGTTCTGATTCTGCGTCCATCACATTTCTTTTAACTGGAAAAACTCTGTGTTGTTAATTGTTGTGACATTTTATTCGCAGTTTTGGTTCACATGTTGGATTTCATTCAGTTCAATTTCATGTTCTTACTTAAAACCCCTGGAATGCATTTACAATTGATTGGTCTTTTGGATTAGTGGATATTATTTCTTTCACTAGTTTGATAAAAGCTGACTTTTGAGTTTGTTTGATTTGTTGTACTTCTGATTACTTTGAAGGAATTGATGTGTAAAGGGACAATACAGACAAACAATTAAAGTTTCAAGATGCAATGTTGTGGAATGTTGAGACACAACTGAAACGTATTTTATGCATTTATTTAGTATAAAGTTTAAAAAATAAAATAACAGCTCGAAAAGCAACGTATTTCAGTTTGATTGCTACCTAACGTTATTTCACAAAAATTTTGTTCTGTCTTTGAGCATTGCACATCTCCTACGGCCCGCCATGAGTTTTTTGGTCTTTGTGTGGCTGCAGTGGTTGCAGTATATAGAGTACAATCATTCTAGGGGGGTGGTTCTGGTCGAGCTCCCCTGGACCCCTGCGACCTAGACGTCGATAGTGATTGAAGCAAGACCATATTTAATGTGAAAAAAATAATAATTATAAATAGAAAATTCACCGATTGGATACATAGATTCTCATGATAAATGTAATGCCCATCTTGGATACATTTTATTTCCAAATCTGGAAATTCACAAAATAAACGCCCTTCTGTCTTTCCTTTTCTAATTTGTGAAAAAAATGTTGTTTTGGTGAATAGCTGGTATAACTTTAGATAAAAGTATCTGTCTTTTATGCAGGATATTTATGTAAAATTTATGAGTAAACTTCTTCCCCTGGTGTTTTTCCTCTCTCTCTCTCTCTACTACCATTGTTCATTAGGTTTTGAATGTATAGCCCAACTTTACTTTTGTATTGTAAGACACAATGTGATTAGGTGTATGGGCGTAAACCTGTTTGCGTTGCGTATGCTACACTTGTATGACTTGTACTTTACATACTACACACAACTATATACTGTATCATATTACGTAATATATCATACTATACTGATACACTATTCTATGTTAGACGTATATTTTATCTTATCTTACATCATAGCATAGATTATCTTATTTTATATATTGTGTTATATCGTTTATGATATGATTTTGTATAACCTGCATATCATTAAGCTGTCACTTTCCATTGCATTTTGTTCTATTCCTTTTTGCACACATAGGCCTGCAGAGGCGTAGCACAGCGCCCACATACATTCTGCAACTGTATTTACGTATTGTATATTACCTACAAGTCTAAATCATAGCATTAACAAAAAATACATTTATGATGTGAATTACTTCATCCAATCTGTTATCGAGATAGACAAAACAAAATATCATGATTTCCAGTATGAACAGAAGACACAGCTCCAAAAACAACGTTGTTCAATTTAATTGTTACCTAACGTTATCTCACAAAAAAATTGTTCTGTCTTTGAGCATTGCACATCTCTGATTGTCCTCCATGAGCTTTTTGGTCTTTGCGTGGCTGCAGTAGTTGCAGTATATAGAGTACAATCAGTCTGAGGGGTGGTGCTGGTCGACCTCCCCTGGACCCCTGCGACCTAGATGTCGATAGCTGTTGTGGCGAGAATATATATATAGATATATATATATATATATCTATATATATATATATTTTTTTTTTACAGATTGGATACATCAATTCTCATGATAAATGTAATACTCATTTTGGATACATTTAATATCCAAATCTGGAAATTCATAAAATAAACGCCCCTCTGTCTTTCCTATTTTAATTTGTGAAAAAAATGTTGTTGAGGTGAATAGCTGGTATAACATTAGATAAATGTATTCGTTTTTTATGCAGGATATTTATGTTAAATCTATGAGTAAACTACTCCCCCTGGTGTATTTTCTCTCTCTCCCTACGACCATCGCTCATTAGGTTTAGAATGTATAGCACAACTCATATACTAGACATTTGTATTGTCAGACACAATGTGATTAGGTGTATGGGTGTAAACCTCTTTGCGTTGCGTATGTTACATTTGTATGACTTGTATTTTACATTCTACATTCAAGTATATACTAAATCATATTATATAATATATCATATATATATTGATGCACAATTCTATATTAGACGTATATTATATCCTATCTTTCATCATAGCATAGCTTATCGTATTTAATATAGTGTATTATATCGTTTATGATATGATTTATATAACCTGTATATCGTTAAGCTGTCACTTTTCATTGCATTTTGCACTATTCCACACATAGCCCTGCAGAGGCGCAGCACAGCGCCCACATACATTCTGCAACTGTATTTACGTATTGTATATTGCCTACAAGTTTAACCATAGCTTTAACAAAAAGTACCCCCCAGACTGGTTGTACCGGGCTCCGTAGTTGTGTGCGTGTAGTGTCTGTAGAGAGGGGCAGGAAGTGGAGGGCGCTGTGAGTCGTCGTAGTGACTGGAAATTCGCTGAACAGATTCCACTCAACAATTAGTTAACTGTTTTCAAAGTATGCTACTATTCTTTCTTGGCACTCCATCCTTAATGTATTATTGCAAACTATTGTAATGTATAACATTCACATGACAAGGAAAATTCAACTGGAGTGCGATTTTCCATTTGGGTTAAATTGAAGGTTCCCGTTTTAACTCTGAATATTACAAAACAACGTTGCCACTCCGTCTTCATAGATGGTCGGCGGCATTTTCAAATATTCCATTATATTCTTAAAAACGCAGGAAAAAAAAATATGATGTAAAGAAATATGTCACTGAAAGGCTGCGTACGTCGCATGCAATGTGTTATAGATCGTGTTTACTCACGGTGTCACTACAGACCAGAAAAGGGATTAGATGGTCAGCCCAGTCCCACGCCACTGCTCGACGCGTTGGAGGCTGTGGATTCGTGTAGGCATTGCGGTCGAATATTTTGCCGTCGATATTTGGAGTCGAGGACCTCATCGCCGCTGCATTGACCCGATCCAGCTGCCGTGGGATCGATCTCGCAGCACGATCGGCTGTATTGTTGACATCGGTCTGGAAGATGGAATACGGACATTCGGTCGTTCAAGCCGTTTTATTTTTCTTTGTTGCGCTACAATACACGCGATGCGACCTGAGTTATTCTGTCCAGGAGGAGTTGAAGGCCGGGCATGTTATTGGAAATATAGCCAAGGATCTCGGACTTGAGGTGGGCAAACTATCTTATCGCAAAGCTCGCATCGAAACGGAAGGAAATGACAGAAGATACTGTGATATCAGTGATCGAAATGGATATCTGACTGTAGCGGAGAGAATAGACAGAGAGGAGCTTTGCGGGGAAAAGCCCTCGTGTCTTCTGAAATTTGAACTTCTTTTAGAAGCTCCTTTAGAACTGCATCGTATATCCTTACAGATTGAAGATATTAACGATAATTCCCCGACCTTTCCGAAGGATGAGATTAAACTTGAAATTAGTGAGTCAGCAGACAAAGGAGCTCGGTATCGTGTTAACGCCGCACATGATGCAGATATAGGCCAGAATGCTGTTCAAAGCTATAGCCTTCAACGTAATAGCAATTTCGTTTTGAATATACAAACGACAAGTGCTGGAATCAAATATAGTGAATTGGTATTGGACAAGGAGTTGGACAGAGAAGAGCAGCAGGAAATGCGGTTGCTGCTCACGGCACTGGATGGAGGTTCTCCTCAGAGATCAGGGACTGTGCTTATACACGTAGTTGTGCTGGATGCGAACGATAACGCCCCAGTGTTCAGTCAGGCCGTGTACGAGGCGAGTCTCCCTGAAAACTCTCTGTTAAAATCTCCAGTAATTACTGTGCACGCAAGTGACGCAGACGAGGGTGTTAATGGAGAAGTGACTTATGAATTTAGTAAAATGTCCGATAAGTCAAGGAAGCTGTTTTCACTCGATCAGAAAACTGGAGAGATCACTGTAATAGGTGACATTGACTTTGAAGAGGGATCCAAATATGAAATGTATGTCGAGGCCAAAGATGGATACGGTCTCTCTTCGGATGCAAAAGTGGTGATATTAATACGTGATGTCAATGACAACGCTCCAGTTGTATTATTAAAATCTTTGACCAGTCCAGTGCCAGAGAATGTGTCACCTGGTACAGAGGTGGGCATCATTAATGTCCAAGACAGAGATTCTGAGAAAAACCGACAAGTGCGCTGCTTTATCCAGCAAAATGTTCCCTTTAAATTGATTCCTTCAATCAAAAACTATTATTCATTGGTCACCACGGACAAGCTAGATCGTGAATTAGTTTCTGATTACAACATCACTATAACTGCTACTGATGAGGGCTCTCCACCTCTGTCATCCTTGAAAACTGTCCATCTCTCTTTAGCTGATGTCAATGACAATCCACCTGTATTTGAGGAACAGTCCTACAGTGCATATGTGACTGAAAATAACAAACCTGGTCACACTTTATGTTCTGTTACTGCTCTAGACAGAGACTGGAGACAGAATGGGACAGTGATTTATTCACTCACACCAGGTGAAGTGAACGGTGCTCCAGTGTCTTCTTATATATCTGTTCACGGAGACACTGGAGTGATCCAAAGTGTGAGGTCGTTTGATTATGAACAGTTCAGGAGTTTTACAGTGATGATCATGGCCAGAGACAATGGTTCTCCTCCTCTCAGCAGCAATGTGACGGTCAGTGTTTTCATAACGGATGTAAATGACAACTCCCCTCAGATACTGTACCCTGCCCCAGAGGGAAACTCCTTCATGACTGAGCTGGTCCCCAAAGCTGCACAAGGAGGCTCTGTGGTTTCCAAGGTGATAGCAGTGGACTCAGATTCTGGACAGAACGCCTGGCTGTCCTATCATATCATTAAATCCACTGATGCAGGACTTTTCACTATTGGTCTCCACAGTGGAGAGATCAGGACACAGAGAGACATTTCTGAATCTGACAACATGAAACAGAATCTTATCGTAGCTGTAAAGGATAATGGACAGCCCTCCCTCTCTGCCACCTGTGCCTTGTTCCTACTGATCTCTGACAACTTGGCTGAGGTTCCTGAACTGAAATATATGACTTATGAAGATAACGGTTCAAAATTGACGTCTTATCTCATCATCGCGTTGGTATCTGTCTCCACTTTTTTTCTGACTTTCATCATTATCATTCTGGGATTAAGGTTTTGTCACAAGAGAAAGCCAAGACTGTTTTTTGATGGAGCGGTCGCTCTCCCCAGCTCCTATCTCCCTCCAAACTACGCAGACGTCGATGGTACTGGAACTTTACGCAGCACATATAATTATGATGCATATTTAACAACTGGATCTCGAACAAGTGACTTCAAGTTCGTCAGGTCTTACAATGACAACACGCTGCCTGCAGACCAGACTCTGAGAAAAACACCAACTGATTTTGAGGAAGCATTTGGAGATCTCGAAGTTTCCCCAGAGGTAGGCCTGACATAGATGTAGGCTCAGTGTCTCATCTGTCACTCAAATTAAGTAATCAGCATTGTATTTTGTGTTTGCTATCTCTGTTTGCTGTTTACCATCAGAGTTGATAGTGATATTTCTTTGTCATTTTGCTTTTCTTGATTAATATTCTTATCTCATTCTCATTTTTTGTATTCAGCAACCTACATTCCTCAGAAAACTTCACATTTTATCATTTGGTTGTTAAAAATGAAGCATAGTCCATGCCTGATTTGTGTGTGTGGTTTCTTAAGTTTTTTGTCTTGATTCATTCTTATCTTGCATTTATTGGTTTAAGTGGTTGCAGCGGGTCTTTTCAAAGCAGTTTATTGGCACTACAGTGACAGCAGATATGTCTGATATTATGTCAGATGATTTAGTTGGATGTCAGTCAGCTATACTTTTCAATCATGTTTTTTACAAAAAAATTAAGATGTGTTACAGCAGAAACAGACATCCATATGGTTTCTATAGTAGACTTTCAGTAGTAAGTATTGGTAAAGGATACAGGCAGATCTTTTCAATAGCGGACAAATGTAATACCTGCATAAAAAGCGATCATATTTCTTAAATAATTGTTTTTCATTCTATTATGTTTGGCAGAGATCTGCTATTGTGTTCCAAAGTTGCAATACATTTTTAGTTGTACCCCATATCTACACTATATTGTTTAGCATGAGCATGTGATAGTTCCTTAATTAATTATAGCAGTGGTTTACATGTTGAAAGAAATAGTTCATGAGATGTTCAAAACCAAGTATATGTTTCAAGGCATCTTGTCTTTATTCGTTTGTTCAAGCCGCAGGTGATATTTGGGATTGGAAATGAAGCGCCCTTGTTGAGTAAAGTGCTTTGTATTTGTTCAAAATCTTTGTATTTCCTCTTTGATAGTATGTATTATTGTAATGTCAATTAAACATTTGATGAACAAATCCTGCAATATTACGGGTGAAACATGGCTGTCATTTCATAGGATGGTTCTTCGTGGAAATACACTCTTAGCTTTTAATTGTCCTTTGATATTACTCTGACAAACATTGTATATTATTATCCAAATTATTCAGATGGCCAGTTGAGGTCAAGACTTAGTGACAATGGAATAATTGGATTTATCAATGAAAATGCATCCATATGAGATGGTTGTAATTCAATTAGATATGCCATGAACATATTCTATGCCATTGAGGGGTAAGATGAGAGAGAGAGAGAGAGAGAGAGAGAGAGAGAGAGAGAGAGAGAGAGAGAGAGAGAGAGAGAGAGAGAGAGAGAGAGAGAGGAGAGAGAGGAGAGAGAGAGAGAGAGAGAGAGAGAGAGAGAGAGAGAGAGAGAGAGAGAGAGAGAGAGAGAGAGAGAGAGAGAGAGAGAGAGGAGAGAGAGAGAGAGAGAGAGAGAGAGAGAGAGAGAGAGAGAGAGAGAGAGAGAGAGAGAGAGAGAGAGAGAGAGAGAGAAAACACGTGTTTATCATTCATTTTGAATTTGATTTTAAGAGTAAAATCTATCAAAGCCTTGTTGTCTGCGATGTCTCTCTCCATTGTGTTGATCTTTCTGTGACACAGACAATTTGTTATTGCTTATAAGTAAAACACATATACTATAAGGTAAAACTTAGTTTATCTTAAGGGGGAAAAGGCTCTAATGGGATGAAATGTGAAATAATTCAATGAATCACTTCCTCCTTCTGAATGTGTTGTATTTCTTTTAGACTCATGGTGTCACTATACACCAATATTCCGTTTAATTAACCTCCACCCTCTGTTTCGAGTATCTGGGTTTCACAAATAGAGAACAAGCCCAAAACATCGGTATGAATCCAGATTTTTTACATCAAATCGTGCTGCTTTATTTGTTGGAATAACTCGACACGATCATCGCATCAATTACCGAGCTGTTGTAGTGAAGATGGCTTTCAGGATGTTCAATCTGCGCGGCTTTGTCTTTTTCTTTGCTTTGTTGCGTGTCGCATATGGCGACCTGAGCTATTCTATCCCCGAGGAGATGAAACGCGGATCTGTTATTGGAAATATAGCCAAGGATCTGGGACTTGAGGTGGGAAAACTATCTGCTCGGAATGCTCGTATTGAAACCGAGGACAACGACAGAAGGTACTGTGACATCAACCTTCGGAGCGGAGAGCTGACTGTAGCGGAGAGAATAGACAGAGAGGAGCTTTGCGGAGAAAATCCTTCGTGTGTTCTTAAATGTGAGCTGCTGCTGGAAGGGCCCTTAGAATTACATCGTATATCACTACTGATCCAGGACATAAACGACAATGCACCAAGTTTCCCGACGGATATAATTAAGCTGGAAATTAGAGAATCCGCTGACAAAGGAGCTCGGTATCGTGTAAATGCGGCTCATGATGCAGATATAGGCCAGAATGATGTTCAGAGTTACACAATCCAACGAAATGAACACTTCGTTTTAAATATCCAAACCACAAGTGCTGGTAGTAAATATGGCGAGTTGGTTTTGGATAAGGAGTTAGACAGGGAGGAGCAGCAGGAAATTAAATTATTGCTCTCTGCTCTGGATGGAGGTTCTCCTCAGAGATCAGGGACTGTAGTGATACAAGTCACTGTGCTGGATGCGAATGATAACGCCCCAGTGTTCAGTCAATCTGTCTATGAAGCCAGTCTGCCTGAAAACTCTCCACTGAAAACCTCAGTAATAACTGTACGCGCCACGGACGCAGACGAGGGTGTCAATGGAGAAGTTACATACGAATTAAGCAGATTGTCTGATAAGTCAAGGAAATTATTTTCACTGGATCGAAAAACTGGAGAAATATCTGTGACAGGGGAAATAGACTTTGAGGAACAAATTAAACATGAAATGTTTGTTGAGGCCAAAGATGGATATGGTCTCTCCTCAGATGCAAAAGTGGTTATAACTATAACGGATGTTAATGACAACGCCCCAATAATATTGTTAAAATCTTTAACCAATCCAGTGCTAGAGAATGTGTCACCTGGTACAGAGGTGGGCATCATTAATGTCCAAGACAAAGATTCTGAGAAAAACCGACAAGTGCGCTGCTTTATCCAGCAAAATGTTCCTTTTAAACTGATTCCTTCCATCAAAAATTATTATTCTTTGGTGACCACGGACAAACTAGACCGTGAACTAGTTTCTGATTACAACATCACAATCACAGCAACTGACGAGGGCTCTCCACCTCTGTCTTCCCTGAAAACTGTCCATCTCTCTGTAGCTGATGTCAATGACAATCCACCTGTATTTGAGGAACAGTCCTACAGTGCATATGTGACTGAAAATAACAAACCTGGTCACACTTTATGTTCTGTTACTGCTGTAGACAGAGACTGGAGACAGAACGGGACAGTGATTTATTCACTCACACCAGGTGAAGTGAACGGTGCTCCAGTGTCTTCTTCTATATCTGTTCATGGAGACACTGGAGTGATCCAAAGTGTGAGGTCGTTTGATTATGAACAGTTCAGGAGCTTCACAGTGATGATCATGGCCAGAGACAATGGTTCTCCTCCTCTTAGCAGCAACGTGACGGTCAGTGTTTTCATAACGGATGTAAATGACAACTCCCCTCAGATACTGTACCCTGCCCCAGAGGGAAACTCCTTCATGACTGAGCTGGTCCCCAAAGCTGCACAAGGAGGCTCTCTGGTTTCCAAGGTGATAGCAGTGGACTCAGATTCTGGACAGAACGCCTGGCTGTCCTATCATATCATTAAATCCACTGATGCAGGACTTTTCACTGTTGGTCTCCACAGTGGAGAGATCAGGACACAGAGAGACATTTCTGAATCTGACAACATGAAACAGAATCTTATCGTAGCTGTAAAGGATAATGGACAGCCCTCCCTCTCTGCCACCTGTGCCTTGTTCCTACTGATCTCTGACAACTTGGCTGAGGTCCCTGAACTGAAAGATATGGCTTATGAAGATAACGGTTCCAAACTGACGTCTTATCTCATCATCGCGTTGGTATCTGTCTCCACCTTTTTTCTGACTTTCATTATCATCATTTTGGGATTGAGATTTTGTCGTAGGAGTAAGCCAAGACTGTTTTTTGATGGAGCGGTCGCTCTCCCCAGCTCCTATCTCCCCCCAAACTACGCAGATGTTGATGGTACTGGAACTTTACGCAGCACATATAATTATGATGCATATTTAACAACTGGATCTAGAACAAGTGACTTCAAGTTCGTCAGGTCATACAATGACAACACGCTGCCTGCAGACCAGACTCTGAGAAAAACACCAACTGATTTCGAGGAAGCATTTGGAGATCTTGATGTTTCCCCAGAGGTATGTGCACTGTAGTTAAGAAAATATTCTTTAATTATCTTATTATTGTAGTCATTACATTCATGTTTCAACAACATTTTCAAACACATTTGACAAAAAAGCATACAAATCTAGATAATTTGGTAAAGCGCATCAAAGTTTGTAACTAATACTTCTTTGTAGTACTTGCAATTATATTTTCTAATTTTTCTCCACTTTACAAGATGTTTGGTTGATATAATAGCCCTGTTTCTTCATATCCTCATTCAGATTTGGTTATATGTAGTACATCAGTGCATTACTGCTTTGTTATTTGTGTTCAGTCTTGGTTTAAACTACAAATAATGTCGATTACAAAGTTTTAAACAACATTGCCCTTTTTGTAGTCAGCTATTTTGCTAGTTTTTATCTTGTTTGTACCAAAATATCAACGTGTGTGTGTGCGTGCGTGTGCGTGCGTGCGTGTGTGTGTGGCGCTCACAAGTCATTCCTTGCATGTCCAAGTCAAGTCTCAAGTCTTTGAGGGTCAAGTGAGAGTCAAGTTTCCAGTTCTTGGTCACAAGTCCAAGTCAAGTCTCTTATGGTGTGATGAGTGTTCTATCTGCTGCATGTCAGGTGTTGTAAGACTACTAAAGAGCTATTTCTAAGAAATTCACAGTATGTATATATCATCATTAGTAACTATTGTGCATAATCTCCGGGTGCGTTGCATAGATATTTCACTGCAGATATATCTATGTAAGTATGAATATGTATGTGACGAATAAACCTCTTTATCTTGATCTTGATCACACATTTATCTATCCATATTCTTTAAATCACGCTTTAAATCATTATACATTATAATACAAGGAAAAACCCAATGGAAGCTTTACTTCAAGTTCAGAATTGTATATTTCCTTGTAACATCAACATACAGTATAGGCCAGGTGTGCAAGAAAACTATTATTACGTTAAAACAATTTATTTTACTTTTCTAGAATAATTGTTCCCTTGATCCATGTCAATTTGTCAATAACAAAATATTTCTCACTCATAAAATAAAAATTATTCGAACAATACGTCTATACAATATAATAGATGATAATAGAAGTCATTGAATGGAATGAATGGAATGACTTTTTTATTGAAAAAGAAAACTAAGAGCAAATCGATCGAAAGACAAGGAATGAAAACACAGGCCAATATAACCCTCATTATATAACACAAGTTACTTAAAGTCTCGACGGTGTACGAATATATGGCCGGTTTTTGTAGCACTATCTCTTGGGGTTTTTGTGTTTGTTTTCTGAATCATTTTCACTGATCGGACTCGGATAAATCTCCTGCTCCTCCTCGCCTTTGTCTGCAAAAAATAAATTCCAACGCTGGTGTAGGATGTCTCCAATCTCCATCTCCACTTGGCCTTTAGACATTTCTTTGCAACCATCAGGCAGAAAACAAACTGGCAAAACATACGTTACGTTGGTTGTCGCCCAGCGTTAACGCGAGCCAAAAGCTGCACGTGACTTTGAGGCTTCGTGTAGCTGTCCAGAATCTCTCCTCTGATTGGTGGACTGTTGTTGAAGATCATCAAACTTCCGATTGGCTGGGTGTGACATCACTCATTGTGACATCATAGCCACGTGGTTGGCCAAAAGTGAGGACTATCCAATAAGATAAAAAACGCATGTGATTTCACTAGTAAGTGATTTATACAGAGGAGCGACTCAGATCGTTGTCGGCGGCGACACGCTAGGTTTTAAAGATTGTTCATGTTATTAAATTAATTACAAGCGAGTCATATATGTTTGCTTTGCAGATGTAAACCTGAAATCATTTTGGATCCAGGGAAGCTGCTTTTGATAATGGAACACCTGACTTCTGGAGACCTAACTTTAAACATCCCTCATTATTTACCGAGGAGGGAAGAATATCAACAAAACACTCATTAAAACTTACACGTGCAGTATAGTTCCTAGAGGGCAGATTGTGCAAAATTGCTTAAAACACACACACACACACACACACACGCACACACGCACACACGCACACACGCACACACGCGCACACGCACACACTGGAATGCTTTAATATAGAATTCTCTTGACATTCAAGTATTTCTCAGAGCCGAACAAAACAGAGTATTACTGTTCTAAAACTGTGGTATTTGAATTAATTCTCTGTCCCTTTACCAAATGAAAGTATTAAATATAAATACGATTTATTGGCATTCCTCTTTGATAAAATGTTATTCCATGATTAGGCATTTTGGAAATGTCCAGTAAATATTTTCAATAATCAAGAATTTTATCTTCCTTCATACAGTAACATAGCAAACATTTTGTTTCTTTGTCCATGCCAAGGTTTAAATTTAGTTTCATTGATTAATCTGTAGAATCACCATCTCCTATTAATCTCAATAAGAGTAGTATGGAGATCAAAGATACAATCAGGTTGAACTTTAGTTGAAATCATTAATGTTTTGGTCTTTATAACAATATTAATTAACAAGTATATTTTTCATGCGTACATTATCCTCAACCCATCTGTAGTATTCTTAATGGATGGTACACAGCGTCTCTCCTACTAGATATGCTGTATTTTGTTGTTTCACACTGCGCACATGCTTCACCCATATGTGGTTAACAAATTAGTATATATTTGTGTATTTACATCACCACTGTACTACCATGTATTGCTATTTACTGCCATCTGTAATGGCTGTCTCATCACTTGCCTTCTTTTATCTGCACTTGCTTTTATATTTTGTTTTCATCGACACTCTTTTTAGTCATATGCTGTAGCGACTAATCCTCAAATGATTTGATCAAGTTCTATCATATTTTATTATAGCTGACTTGACTTTCCTGTTGAATGACATGTGTCATTATCCGAATTAGGAATGTTTAAAAAAAAAACTATCGGGAAATGCTTCTGTACTGTTGCTTTTAAACTCTAGTACAGCAAAGTTCTTGTTGAAAAATGATCAATTAATTTGAATGGTTATATAAGTTCTCGGTAGTTTGACATGGATGTCATCTTGAGTACCTGTTGATTCCAAACCCAAGTAAGCATGGGAATGTGAAAGTCACATCTGAGTTAAAATGCACCATGATGCCTTGATTACTTACGCTGTAGATGCGCTCCAAACATATATCTGGGATATGTTGATTCTACCCAATGAATAGAGGTAACTGTGAAGCACATGTAAGAGCCCCAAAGTTATTTGAACTCTTGTTTATTAGTTCCAAAATTGAAATGGAATACAGTTGAAAAGAAACTTTCTCACAACAGGATTAATGTAACTTCACTGGGAGACAGAAGAGATTGTTTTCTAACTGATCCGGAGGCTTGGGAAAATATTTCAAGGTTGTACTATTTGTAGCAGTGAATAAATACATTTGGAGATGTCCAGGTAAACTACATCCTTTACCTAATTTAAATTTAGTCTGTTTTTCTAAATAATCCTTTCACATCGTGTGTGTGTTTGTGTGCAAGCCTTGCATAATTTATGTTTCAAGTACTACTTCAAGCAGTGGTTTTACATTTTTGAGTGAAGTGACATAGCCGTAACTGTACTGCATATTATGGGTATTGAAGGTTGCCTGTTACATCTATAAATAACATTTTTAAATAAAATGTTAAGTATAATGTAATATATTCACCTTCTGTTTCGGTGTGGAGTATATTTGTAGAGCTGTCCATGGTACTGAAGTTGGCTTTTCAGCTCTGACTAAATCTGTTTCTACATTATCTCGGCACTGAATATGTGCGTTTTAAATTAGTATAATGCTGGTAATAGATTGGATAATATAATCAAATGGATAGAACATTTTATCTGTCTATCTGTCTTTCTGTCTATCTATCTATATATGAGATTATTGTGACAATAATATATTTAAAAGGAAGAAAGGAATGTAACATGCACTTTCATCTGGTAGATTGGCCTCTCTCAGAGTGTGTTATATCCCATATTAACTCACGGTGTCACTATACACCAGCAGTGGATTGAACTGCTCTTTCTTCTAGTCTATTACACCACCCACAGAAGAGACGGAGCACGGAGCTGGGGAGTCGCGTACAATTCTGGCGAAAACAGGCATTGAAGACGGACGTTGTTGCAATTTTATTCATTTCTTTTACCTCCTTTGGGGGTTTTCGAGGACATTTATACAAGAGACACACAACTGTATTCGGTTGTTTATGGGATTTTCGATAAAGATGGAATACAGTCAGCTGGGCTTTGTCGTGTTGTTCGCTTTTCTGCGCTCCGCATACGGCGACTTGAGCTATTCTGTTCCCGAGGAGATGAAACGCGGATCTGTTATTGGAAATATCGCCAAGGACCTGGGACTCGAGGTGGGAGCACTGTCTGCCCGAAAGGCTCGTATCGAAACGGGGAAGAACGACAGGAGGTTCTGTGATATCAGCCTTCTGACCGGGGATTTCACCGTTGTGGAGAGAATGGACAGAGAGGAGCTGTGCGGGGAAAAACCTTCGTGTGTTTTGAAATTCGAGATACTTTTCGAAAATCCCTTGGAGTTGCATCGTATATCGCTACAGATTCAAGACATAAACGACAATCCTCCCAGTTTCCCGAAGGAGAAAATCAAGCTTGAAATCAGGGAGTCCGCTGTGAAAGGAGCTCGGTATCGTGTGATTGCAGCCCACGATTCAGACATCGGCCAGAATGCGGTTCAACGATATACTCTTCAGCACAACAGCAACTTCGTTTTGAATACGCAGACGACAAGTGCGGGTAGCAAATATGGTGAATTGGTTTTGGAAAAGGAGTTGGACAGGGAGGAGCAGCGGGAAATGACGCTGTTGCTCACGGCTCTGGATGGAGGTTCTCCTCAGAGATCAGGGACTTTACTTATCGACGTCATTGTGCTGGATGCGAACGATAACGCCCCAGTGTTCAGCCAGGCCGTCTATGAAGCCAGTCTGCCGGAAAACGCAGCTTTGGAAAGCCGAGTATTAACAGTGAGCGCAACGGACGCAGACGATGGTGTTAATGGAGAAGTAACATATGAATTTAATAAAATGTCTGATAAGTCACGGAAGCTGTTTTCACTAGATGAAAAAAACGGGGAGATACGCGTAGCAGGGAACATAGACTATGAGGAGGGTACTAAATATGAAATGTTTATCGAGGCCAAAGATGGATATGGTCTCTCTTCAGATGCAAAAGTCATTATATTTATAACTGATGTTAATGACAACGCCCCAGTCATATCGTTAAAATCTTTGACCAATCCAGTGCCCGAGAATATGTCACCTGGTACAGAGGTGGGCATCATTAACGTACAGGACGGAGATTCGGAGAAAAACAGCCAAGTCCGCTGTTCTATTCATCAAAATGTTCCTTTTAAATTAATCCCTTCAATCCAAAATTATTATTCTTTGGTGACCACGGACAACCTAGACCGTGAACTAGTTTCTGATTATAATATTACAATCACTGCTACTGATGAGGGCTCTCCACCTCTGTCTTCCTTGAAAACTGTCCAACTCTCTGTAGCTGATGTCAATGACAATCCACCTGTATTTGAGGAACAGTCCTACAGTGCATATGTGACTGAAAATAACAAACCTGGTCACACTTTATGTTCTGTTACTGCTGTAGACAGAGACTGGAGACAGAACGGGACAGTGATTTATTCACTCACACCAGGTGAAGTGAACGGTGCTCCAGTGTCTTCTTATGTATCTGTTCATGGAGACACTGGAGTGATCCAAAGTGTGAGGTCGTTTGATTATGAACAGTTCAGGAGTTTTACAGTGATGATCATGGCCAGAGACAATGGTTCTCCTCCTCTCAGCAGCAACGTGACGGTCAGTGTTTTCATAGCGGATGTAAATGACAACTCCCCTCAGATACTGTACCCTGCCCCAGAGGGAAACTCCTTCATGACTGAGCTGGTCCCCAAAGCTGCACAAGGAGGCTCTCTGGTTTCCAAGGTGATAGCAGTGGACTCAGATTCTGGACAGAACGCCTGGCTGTCCTATCATATCATTAAATCCACTGATGCAGGACTTTTCACTGTTGGTCTCCACAGTGGAGAGATCAGGACACAGAGAGACATTTCTGAATCTGACAACATGAAACAGAATCTTATCGTAGCTGTAAAGGATAATGGACAGCCCTCCCTCTCTGCCACCTGTGCCTTGTTCCTACTGATCTCTGACAACTTGGCTGAGGTTCCTGAACTGAAAGATATGGCGTATGAAGACAATGGTTCAAAACTGACTTCCTATCTTATTATCGCGTTGGTATCTGTCTCCACTTTTTTTCTGACTTTCATCATCATCATTCTTGGATTAAGATTTTGTCGCAGGAGGAAGCCAAGACTGTTTTTTGATGGAGCGGTCGCTCTCCCCAGCTCCTATCTCCCCCCAAACTACGCAGATGTTGATGGTACTGGAACTTTACACAGCACATATAATTATGATGCATATTTAACAACAGGATCTCGAACAAGTGACTTCAAGTTCGTCACATCTTACAATGACAACACGCTGCCTGCAGACCAGACTCTGAGAAAATCACCAACTGATTTTGAAGAAGCATTTGGAGATCTTGATGTTTCCCCAGAGGTAGGCATGACATAGATATAGGCTTGAGTGTCTCATCTGTCACTCAAGTAAAGCCATCTGCATTGAATTTTGTGTTTTGCTGTCTCTGTAAGCTGTTCACCATCAGAGTTGAAAGTGATATATATTTTTAGTTTTTCTGTTCTTTAAACATATACTATATGGATACTGCATATTCGGCAGACTAAATTCCTCAGAAACCTTTCCCTAATATACATTTTTAGTTCAAATTTAAACATAGTCCATGCCTGATTTGTGCGTGTGTGTGTGTGTGCGTGCGTGCGTGCGTGCGTGCGTGCGTGTGTGCGTGTGTGCGTGTGTGTGTGTGTGTGTGTGGTTTTTAAGTTCTGTTTGTCTTGATTCATTCTTGTATTGCATTCCTTGCTTTCAGTGGTTGCAGTAGGTATTTTTTAAAACAGTTTATTGACACTACAGTGTGAGCAGAAAGGTCTGATATTATGTCTGGTGATGTAGTTGGATGACAGTCAGCTATACTTTGTTTTCACTAAAAATTAAATATGTAACGGCAGCAATATACATCCATTTGGTTTCTGCAGTGGACCTCTTACAGTGAACATTGGGCAGGCAGATATTTTATAAAGAATGGACAAATGTAATACATGCATATAAAGCAATCGTTTTTCTTTCGTCTCTGTTTTTGTTACATTAGGTTTGGTGGAGATCTGCTTCTTGTTTGATAGCTTTTTTGTTCCAAAGCTGCAAAACATTTTTAGTTTTACCCCCCCATCCACACAATAATGTTTACAATGTGTATGTGATATTTACTTTGTTATGATAGCAGTGGTTTACAAGTTCAAATAAATACTTAATTAAATGCACAACCAAGACTATTTTCATGGGCATCCAGTTTGTATTCATGAGTCCAAACCGCATGCGTTTGTTGGGATGGGAGTTGAAGTGCCATTGCTGAATTAAGTGCTTGGTATTTATTCAAAATATTTGCATTTCCCCTTTGATAATCTAGTATATATTGTTGGAATGTGAATGAAACATTTGATGAATATATCCTGCAATATTACGTTGCATATTTTGTTTAACTGTGGCTGTCAATCCACAGGATGGTTCTTCATGGTAATACACTCTTGGCTTTTAATTGTCTTTTGATATTACTTTGTAGAGACTTAACATTTTATTTTCCAAAATATTCAGATTGCCAGTTAAGGTGGAGACTTTGTGAGAATTCAATAATTGGAGTGATGAATGAAAATGCATTAATATAAGATGGTTGTAATACAATGGGATGTGCCTTAAACATCTTCTATGCCTCTGAAGGAGACAATTCACATAGACAAGATAGAGTGAAAGAGACAGAGAGAGGGAGAAAGAGAGAGTTGGAAGAGATAGATATCGGGAGAGAGAGAGAGAGAGAGAAAAATGTGATGGTAATTCATTTCAAGTTTCCATTCTTGAAAAAGTATTTTTGTTACCTTTTTTCTGAGTTTTTCACACGTGACATATTACCATTTTCAAATTATTGTATGTATAGCTTTGTATAAATATTGAATTCACAAATATTTCCCATAGATATATATATATTTTAAATACTATTCGACAAAAATACAATTTGCGTTCATCATTAATTTTACTTTGATTTTAAGAGAGAAATCTATCAAAGCCTTGTCTGCGATTTCTCTGACCATTGTCCTGATTTTTTCTCTGACATAGTTACCCTTATTTGCAAAAAAGTTATGTATTTAAAATATAATTAATTTCAAAGACCACTTGTTCTTGCTCATACGTAAAACGCATATATTCTAAGGCAATTTTTAATTTATCTTAAGGGGGGGAAAAAGGCTGTTATGGGATGGAATATGAAGTGATTTATGAACCACTTCCTCCCCCTGAATATGTTGTATTTCTTTTAGACTCATGGTGTCACTATACACCAATATTCCGTTTAATTCCCCTCCACCCTCTGTATCGAGAATCTGGGTTTCACAAATAGAGAACAAGCCCAAAACGCCGGAATGAGTCTGGATTTTTTCGAACAAATCGTGCTGCTTTATTTATTGGAATAACTCGACAACATCATCCGCATCCACTATCGAGCGTTTGTACTGAAGATGGCTTTCAGGATGTTCAATCTGCGCGGCTTTGTCTTTTTCTTTGCTCTGTTGCGTGTCGCATATGGCGACCTGAGCTATTCTATCCCCGAGGAGATGAAACGCGGATCTGTTATTGGAAATATAGCCAAGGATCTGGGACTTGAGGTGGGCAAACTATCTGCTCGGAATGCTCGTATTGAAACCGAGGACAACGACAGAAGGTACTGTGACATCAACCTTCGGAGCGGAGAGCTGACTGTAGCGGAGAGAATAGACAGAGAGGAGCTTTGTGGAGAAAAACCTTCGTGTGTTCTTAAATTTGAGCTGCTGCTGGAAGGGCCCTTAGAATTACATCGTATATCACTACTGATCCAGGACATAAACGACAATGCACCAAGTTTCCCGACGGATATAATTAAGCTGGAAATTAGAGAATCCGCTGACAAAGGAGCTCGGTATCGTGTTAATGCGCCTCATGATGCAGATATAGGCCAGAATGATGTTCAGAGTTACACAATCCAACGAAATGAACACTTCGTTTTAAATATCCAAACGACAAGTGCTGGTAGTAAATACTGCGAGTTGGTTTTGGATAAGGAGTTAGACAGGGAGGAGCAGCAGGAAATTAAATTATTGCTCACTGCTCTGGATGGAGGTTCTCCTCAGAGATCAGGGACTGTAGCGATCCAAGTCACTGTGCTGGATGCGAATGATAACGCCCCGGTGTTCAGTCAATCTGTCTATGAAGCCAGTCTGCCTGAAAACTCTCCACTGAAAACCTCAGTAATAACTGTACGCGCCACGGACGCAGACGAGGGTGTCAATGGAGAAGTTACATACGAACTAACGCGATTGTCTGATAAGTCAAGGAAATTATTTTCACTTGATCGTAAAACTGGAGAGATAACTGTGACAGGGGAAGTAGACTTTGAAGAGGAATCCAGATATGAAATGTTTGTTGAGGCCAAAGATGGATATGGCCTCTCTTCAGACGCAAAAGTAATTATAACTATAAGTGATGTTAATGACAACGTCCCAGTTATATATTTAAAATCGTTGAATAATCCAGTGCCAGAGAATGTGTCACCTGGTACAGAGGTGGGCATCATTAATGTCCAAGACAGAGATTCTGAGAAAAACCGACAAGTGCTCTGCTTTATCCAGCAAAATGTTCCATTTAAATTAATTCCTTCCATCAAAAATTATTATTCTTTGGTGACCACGGACATCCTAGACCGTGAACTAGTTTCTGATTACAACATCACAGTCACAGCAACTGACCAGGGCTCTCCACCTCTGTCTTCCTTGAAAACTGTCCATCTCTCTGTAGCTGATGTCAATGACAATCCACCTGTATTTGAGGAACAGTCCTACAGTGCATATGTGACTGAAAATAACAAACCTGGTCACACTTTATGTTCTGTTACTGCTGTAGACAGAGACTGGAGACAGAACGGGACAGTGATTTATTCACTCACACCAGGTGAAGTGAACGGTGCTCCAGTGTCTTCTTCTATATCTGTTCATGGAGACACTGGAGTGATCCAAAGTGTGAGGTCGTTTGATTATGAACAGTTCAGGAGTTTTACAGTGATGATCATGGCCAGAGACAATGGTTCTCCTCCTCTCAGCAGCAACGTGACGGTCAGTGTTTTCATAACGGATGTAAATGACAACTCCCCTCAGATACTGTACCCCGCCCCAGAGGGAAACTCCTTCATGACTGAGCTGGTCCCCAAAGCTGCACAAGGAGGCTCTCTGGTTTCCAAGGTGATAGCAGTGGACTCAGATTCTGGACAGAACGCCTGGTTGTCCTATCATATCATTAAATCCACTGATGCAGGACTTTTCACTATTGGTCTCCACAGTGGAGAGATCAGGACACAGAGAGACATTTCTGAATCTGACAACATGAAACAGAATCTTATCGTAGCTGTAAAGGATAATGGACAGCCCTCCCTCTCTGCCACCTGTGCCTTGTTCCTACTGATCTCTGACAACTTGGCTGAGGTTCCTGAACTGAAAGATATGGCTTATGAAGACAATGGTTCAAAACTGACTTCCTATCTTATCATCGCGTTGGTATCTGTCTCCACTTTTTTTCTGACTTTCATTATCATCATTCTGGGATTAAGGTTTTGTCGCAGGAGAAAGCCAAGACTGTTTTTTGATGGAGCGGTCGCTCTCCCCAGCTCCTATCTCCCTCCAAACTATGCAGATGTTGATGGTACTGGAACTTTACGCAGCACATATAATTATGATGCATATTTAACAACTGGATCGAGAACAAGTGACTTCAAGTTCGTCAGGTCTTATAATGACAACACGCTGCTTGCAGACCAGACTCTGAGAAAAACACCAACCGATTTCGAAGAAGCATTTGGAGATCTTGATGTTTCCCCAGAGGTATGTAGTTGCACTGTAGTTGAGAAAGTATTCTTTATCAAATGATTGTCGTAATTACATTCATGTTTCAAAAACTTTTCCGATCACAAAGTTACAAAAAAGCATATCATTTGACATAATTTGGTAAAGCGCATCAAATTTAAAACTAAGACTTCTTTCTAGTACTTGCAATTATATTTTCAAATTTTGCTCCATTTTACAAAATGCTTGGTTGAAATTAAAGCCCTGTTTCTTCATATCCTCATTCAGATTTGGTTAGAGGTAGTACATCAGTGCATTACTGCTTTGTGATTTGTGTTCAGTCTACGTTTAAACTACAAATACTGTAGTTTACATGTTAAACAACATTGCCCATTTTGTAGTCAGCCATTCTGATTATTATTTCTTTGTTTGTACCAAAAGATCAACTTTTGTGTGTGTGTGTGTGTATGTGTGTGTGTGCGTGCGTGTGTGTGTGTGTTGCTCACAAGTAATTTATTGCATGTCCAAGTCAATTCTCAAATCTTTGAGGGTCAAATAAGAGTCAAGTTTAAAGTTCTTCGCCACAAGTCCAAGTCAAGTCTCTTATGGTGTAATCCGTGTTCTATCTGTTGCATGTCAGGTATTGTAAGACTACTAGAGAGCTCTCATTACACATTCATCTATTCGCATATCTCTAAATTCGCATATATTTAAATTCATGTATCGATAAGGAGTGTATGGTATTAAGCTTTAAATCATATTATACATTTTAATACATGGGAAACACTACGGAAGATTTACTTTTGCTTTACTTTCAGAATTGTATTGTTCCATGTCACATCAACATACGGTATAGGCCAAGTGTCATTACAACGACTGTTACCTTTTATTTGACTTTTCTCGAATAATATTTCCCCTTGATCCATGTCAATTTGTCAGTAACACACTACTTCTTAATCATAAAATAGAAATAATTTGAATTATACATATATTCAATAGTATAGATTATAATACATGAAATTGAATGGAATGAATGGAATAACATTTTCTTGAAAAAAAACAAAAAAAAAACGATAAGAACAAACGCATGGAAAGACAAGGAATTAAAACGCCGACAAATGAAACCCTCATTATACAACACAAGTTAATTCAGGTGTCTGCCGTGAACGAATTTATTTATATTTGTTTTCTGAATTTACTAATCGGGCTCGGATAAATCTCCTGCCCCTCGTCGCCTCTCTCCGCAAAAATAATTTCCAACGCTGGTGTAGGACGTCTCCAATCTCCATCTCTATTTGGCCTCAAGACATTTATTTGCAACCATCAGGCAGAAAACAAACTGGCAAAACTTGCGTTCCTTTGGTTTGGAACAGAGTCAACTCGATCCAAAAGCTGCAGGTGACTTTAAGATGATTTTTTTTTTATTTTCCGTTCAGAATCTCTCCTCTGATTGGTGGACTGTTGGTGATATTATTCGAGTTTCTGATTGGCTGTGTGTGACATCACTCACCGTGGCCTCAAAGCCACGTGGTTTGCCAAACGTGAGGACGATCCAATAAAATCTAAAGCGCATTTGATTTAACTGGAAAGTAAATGACAGAGAAGCGACTCATATCATTGTCGTCGGCGTCACACCAGGTTTTAAAGATTGTCCATGTTATTGAATGAGTTACAAGCAAATCATTTATGTTTGGTTTGCATATGTAAACCTGAAATACTTTTGGATCCACGGAAACTGCTTTTTATAAGGTAACACTTGACTTAAGGAGACCTAATTTTAAACATCTCATTATTTACCCATGAGGGAAAATACACACACACACACACACACCGGAATGCTTAAATATAGAATTTGGTAGACATTCGAGTTTTTCTCTGTCAATTTTAAAGAGCTGAATAAAATAGTATTACTATTCTAAAACTGTGGTAACCAAATGAGGGCATTTCATTTGAATAAAAGTTAATGGCATTCCTCTTTGATGAAATGATATTCTATGAATTAGGCCAAGGTTTATGTTTGGTTTCATTGACTAATCTGTAGAATCACCATCTCCTATTCATCTCAAGAGGGGTGGTATGCATTATAGATCGAAGATACAATCTTGTTGAACTTTAGTTGAAATCATTAGGGTTTTTTCTCATAACAATGTCACTGTATACATTTATTTTACACACGTACATTATCATAAACCCATCTGTATTATTTTCAATGGATGGTCCAGAGAGTCTCTACTGCTTGAGATGCTGTATCTTGCTGTTTCACACTGCAAATGCTTCACCCATATGTGGATAACAGATGAGAATATATTTGTGTATTTGCATCACCACTGTGCTACCATGTATTGCTATTGACTGCCATCTATAATAGCTGTCTAATCACTTGCCTTCTTTTATCTGCACTTGCCTGTATATTTTGTTTTCACAGACACTATATTTTGTCAAATGCTGTGACGACTAATCCTCAAATGACTTGATCAAGTTCTATCATATTTTATTATAGCTGACTTGACGTTCATGTTGAAGGACATGTGTCATTATCTCAATAAGAAATGCAAAAAAAACAACTCTAGGGAGATGCTTTTGTCCTGTAGCTTCGAAACTCTGATACAGCAAAGTTATTGTTGAAACACAATCAATTCATTTGAATCGTTACATAAGTACTCAGTAGTTTAACATGAATGTCATCCTGAGTACCTGTTGAATCCAAACCCAAGTAAGTATGGGAATGTGAAAGTCACATCTGAGTTAAGATGCATCATGATGCATTGATTATTTACCCCTTAGATGTGCTACAAACATACATCAAGGATTTTTATGATTCTACCCCGTGATTAGAGGTAACTGTAAAGCACATGTAAGAGCCCCATAGTTATTTTAGCTATTGTATTTTAGTTCCAAAAAAGGAACTGGAATGTAGTAGAAAAGAGACATTCTCACAACAGGATTAAGGTCACTTAACTGAGCCATCGAGCAGCATGTTCTCTCATTCATCTGGAGGTTTGGTACTATTTGTAGCAGCGTATAAATAGATTTGGAGAAATAAGGATAAAGTACATAATTTACATAATCAAATAAATCACATTTGTTTTACAATAATCATTTCACTGTGTGTGTTTACGTGCGAGCCTTGCATAATTTATGTTTCAAGTACGTACTACGTCAAGCAGCGGTTTCACATTTTTGAGTGAAGTGACATCGTCGTAGCTTTACTGTATATTATGTGTTTTACAGGTTGCGTGTTATATCTATAAATAACATTTTTAAATAAAGCAATAAGTATAATATAGTATATTCACCTAATGTTTCAATGTCAAGCATTGAGTATATTTGTAGAGCTGTCCATGGTACTGTAGTTGCCTTAAACTCAGAATAAATCAGTTCCCACATTATCTTGGCACTGAAAATGTGCGTTTTAAATTGGTATAATTCTGGTAATAGATTGGATAATATATACAAATGAATAAAGCATTTTATATATCTATATGTCTGTCTGTCTATCTATCTAGATATGAGACTATTATGACAATAAATATATATAATTGAAAGAAGGGAATGTAACATGCACTTTCATCTGGTAGATTGGCCTCTCTCAGAGTGTGTTATATCCCATATTAACTCACGGTGTCACTATACACCAGCAGTGGATTGAACTGCTCTTTCTTCTAGTCTATTACACCACCCACAGAAGAGACGGAGCACGGAGCTGGGGAGTCGCGGACAATTCTGTCGAAAACAGGCATTGAAGACAGACGTTGTTGCAGTTTTTTCATTGATTTTACCTCATTGTGGGGTTTTCGAGTACATTTATACGAGACACACACAACTGTATTCGGTAGTAAATGGGATTTTCTATGAAGATGGAATACAATCAGCTGGGTCTTCTCGGCTTTGTTGTGTTGTTCGCTTTCCTGCCCTCCGCATACGGCGACTTGAGCTATTCTGTTCCCGAGGAGATGAAACGCGGATCTGTTATTGGAAATATCGCCAAGGACCTGGGACTCGAGGTGGGAGCACTGTCTGCCCGAAAGGCTCGTATCGAAACGGGGAAGAACGACAGGAGGTTCTGTGATATCAGCCTTCTGACCGGGGAGTTCACCGTTGTGGAGAGAATGGACAGAGAGGAGCTGTGCGGGGAAAAACCTTCGTGTGTTGTGAAATTCGAGATACTTTTCGAAAATCCCTTGGAGTTGCATCGTATATCGCTACAGATTCAAGACATAAACGACAATCCGCCTCGTTTCCCGAAGGAGAAAATCAAGCTTGAAATCAGGGAGTCCGCTGACAAAGGAGCTCGGTATCGTGTGATTGCAGCCCAGGATTCAGACATCGGCCAGAATGCGGTTCAACGATATACTCTTCAGCGCAACAGCAACTTCGTTTTGAATACGCAGACGACAAGTGCGGGTCGTAAATATGGTGAATTGGTTTTGGAAAAGGAGTTGGACAGGGAGGAGCAGCGGGAAATGACTCTGTTGCTCACGGCTCTGGATGGAGGTTCTCCTCAGAGATCAGGGACTTTACTTATCGACGTCATTGTGCTGGATGCGAATGATAACGCCCCAGTGTTCAGCCAGGCCGTCTATGAAGCCAGTCTGCCGGAAAACGCAGCTTTGGAAAGCCGAGTATTAACAGTGAGCGCAACGGACGCAGACGATGGTGTCAATGGAGAAGTAACATATGAATTTAATATAATGTCTGATAAGTCACGGAAGCTGTTTTCACTTGATGAAAAAACCGGGGAGATAATTACAGCAGGGGACATAGACTACGAGGAGGGATCTAAATATGAAATGTTTGTCGAAGCCAAAGATGGATATGGTCTCTCTTCAGATGCAAAAGTCATTATATTTATAACTGATGTTAATGACAACGCCCCAGTCATATCGTTAAAATCTTTGACCAATCCAGTGCCGGAGAATGTGTCACCTGGTACAGAGGTGGGCATCATTAACGTTCAGGACGGAGATTCGGAGAAATACAGCCAAGTCCGCTGTTCCATTCATCAAAATGTTCCTTTTAAATTAATCCCTTCAATCCAAAATTATTATTCTTTGGTGACCACGGACAACCTAGACCGTGAACTAGTTTCTGATTATAATATTACAATCACTGCTACTGATGAGGGCTCTCCACCTCTGTCTTCCTTGAAAACTGTCCAACTCTCTGTAGCTGATGTCAATGACAATCCACCTGTATTTGAGGAACAGTCCTACAGTGCATATGTGACTGAAAATAACAAACCTGGTCACACTTTATGTTCTGTTACTGCTGTAGACAGAGACTGGAGACAGAACGGGACAGTGATTTTTTCACTCACACCAGGTGAAGTGAACGGTGCTCCAGTGTCTTCTTATGTATCTGTTCATGGAGACACTGGAGTGATTCAAAGTGTGAGGTCATTTGATTATGAACAGTTCAGGAGTTTTACAGTGATGATCATGGCCAGAGACAATGGTTCTCCTCCTCTCAGCAGCAACGTGACGGTCAGTGTTTTCATAACGGATGTAAATGACAACTCCCCTCAGATACTGTACCCTGCCCCAGAGGGAAACTCCTTCATGACTGAGCTGGTCCCCAAAGCTGCACAAGGAGGCTCTCTGGTTTCCAAGGTGATAGCAGTGGACTCAGATTCTGGACAGAACGCCTGGCTGTCCTATCATATCATTAAATCCACTGATGCAGGACTTTTCTCTGTTGGTCTCCACAGTGGAGAGATCAGGACACAGAGAGACATTTCTGAATCTGACAACATGAAACAGAATCTTATCGTAGGTGTAAAGGATAATGGACAGCCCTCCCTCTCTGCCACCTGTGCCTTGTTCCTACTGATCTCTGACAACTTGGCTGAGGTTCCTGAACTGAAAGATATGGCTTATGAAGACAGTGGTTCAAAACTGACTTCCTATCTTATTATCGCGTTGATATCTGTTTCCACTTTTTTTCTGACTTTCATCATTATCATTCTGGGATTGAGATTTTGTCGCAGGAGTAAGCCAAGACTGTTTTTTGATGGAGCGGTCGCCCTCCCCAGCTCCTACCTCCCTCCAAACTATGCAGATGTTGATGGTACTGGAACTTTACGCAGCAAATATAATTATGATGCATATTTAACAACTGGATCTAGAACAAGTGACTTCAAGTTCGTCACATCTTACAATGACAACACGCTGCCTGCAGACCAGACTCTGAGAAAAACACCAACTGATTTCGAGGAAGCATTTGGAGATCTTGATGTTTCCCCAGAGGTAGGCCTGACATAGATGTAGGCTCAGTGTCTCATCTGGCACTCAAGGAAAGTCATCTGCATTGTATTTTCTGTTTGCTATCTCTGTATGTTGTTTCCCATCAGAGTTGATAGTGATAATTCTTTGTCAGTTTGCTCTTCTTTAAACATTATAGTATGTGGATTCTGCATATTCAGCTGCCTCCATTCCCCAGACTTTCACCTAATATTCTTTTTAAGTTAAAAAATGAAGCATGCCCGATTGCTGCGTGCGTGCGTGTGTGCGTGCGTGTGTGCGTGCGTGCGTGCGTGCGTGTGTGTGTGTGTGTGTGTGTGTGTGTGCGCGTGTGTGTGAGTGTGTGTATAGTTTGTTTTGTTTTGGTTCACTCTTGTTTTGCGTTCCTTGGTTTTAATGGTTGCAGCAGGTCTTTTCAAAACAGTTTATTGGCACTGCAGTGTCAGCAGATATCTCTCTGGTGATATGTCAGGCGACGTAGTGCTATTTCAGTCAGCTTTGCTGTGGATTCTCACTAAAAATTAAGGATATGCGAAAGCAGCCGGAGACGTCTATATCGTTTCTGCACTACACTTTCTGCAGTGAGTACTGGTTAGGGATAAAGGCAATGTTTAGGGATACAGGCATTTCTTAAATCACTGTTTTTGTTAAATTAAAGGTGGAGATCTGCTTCTTGCTTCATAGTTATTGTGTTCTAAAGTTGCAAAATATTTTTAGTTTTTGCTCCCGATCCACACAATATTGTTTACAATTTGACATCAAATTTCCTTCTTTAATGACAGCACTGGTTTACAAGTTGAAAGAAATTGTACATGAAATACACAACTAAGTATATTTGATGAGAATATAGTCTTTATCCATTACTCCGAACCCCATGTTATATTAGGGATGGGAGATGAAGTGTCCTCGTTGAATGAAGTTCTTTGTATTTGTTTAAAGTTTATGCATTTCCTCTTTGATAGTATGCATTATTGTAATGTGAATTAAACATTTTATGAACAAATCCTGCAATATTTTAATTATTATACAAATTATTCAGATTGCCAGATTAGGTCAAGATTTAGTGACTTTGGAATAATTGTAGTTATGAATCAAAATGCATTCATATGACATGGTTGTAATTCAATTAGATGTGCCTTAAACATGTTCTATGCCATTGAAGGGTATGATTCACATGGACACGATAAAGCGAAAGAAACAGGGAGAGATGGAGAAAGAGAGAGTTGGAAGAGACAGATATTAGGAGAGAGAGAGGGAGATGTGATGTTAATATATTTAAAGTTTCCAAACTTAAAATAAGTATTTTTGCTATTATTATTCTGAGTTATGTCACAAGTGACAGGTCACCATTTTCAAAAGTTTATAGTTATAGCTTTGTATATTTATTGAATTAATACATATTTCCCATTTATATTTCATTTTTAAAATACATATTTGACAGGAGTACGACTCATGTTTATCATTCATTTTGAATTTGATTTTAAGAGTGAAATCTATCAAAGACTTGTTTTCTGCGATGTCTGTCCTCTGTGTTGATTTTTCTCTGATATAGTTACCTCTGTTTGCAAAACAATTATGTATTTAAAATCAAATTAATTTCAAAGACCAATTGTCATTGCTTATAAGTAAAACACATATACTGTAAGGAAATTTTTAGTTTATCTTAAGGGAGGAAAAGGCTATTTTGGGATGGAATATGAAGTCATTTAATGAATAACTTCCTCCCTCTGAATGTGTTGTATTTGTTTTAGACTCATGGTGTCACTATACACCAATATTCCCTTTATTTCCCCTCCACCCTCTGTATTGAGTATCTGGGTTTCACAAATAGAGAACAAGCCCAAAACGTCGGAGTGAGTCTGGATATTTTATATCAAATCGTGCTGCTTTCTTTGTTGGAATAACTCGACAACATCATCTCATCCACCATCGAGCTGTTGTACTGAAGATGGCTTTCAGGATGCTCAATCTGCGCGGCTTTGTCTTTTTCTTTGCTTTGTTGCGTGTCGCATATGGCGACCTGAGCTATTCTATCCCCGAGGAGATGAAACGCGGATCTGTTATTGGAAATATAGCCAAGGATCTGGGACTTGAGGTGGGCAAACTATCTGCTCGGAATGCTCGTATTGAAACCGAGGACAACGACAGAAGGTACTGTGACATCAACCCTCGGAGCGGAGAGCTGACTGTAGCGGAGAGAATAGACAGAGAGGAGCTTTGTGGAGAAAAACCTTCGTGTGTTCTTAAATGTGAGCTGCTGCTGGAAGGGCCCTTAGAATTACATCGTATATCACTACTGATCCAGGACATAAACGACAATGCACCAAGTTTCCCGACGGATATAATTAAGATGGAAATTAGTGAATCCGCTGTCAAAGGAGCTCGGTATCGTGTTAATGCGCCTCATGATGCAGATATAGGCCAGAATGGTGTTCAGAGTTACACAATCCAACGAAATGAACACTTCGTTTTAAATATGCAGACTACAAATGCTGGTAGTAAATATGGCGAATTGGTTTTGGATACGGAGTTAGACAGAGAGGAGCAGCAGGAAATTAAATTATTGCTCACTGCTCTGGATGGAGGTTCTCCTCAGAAATCAGGGACTGTAGTGATCCAAGTCACTGTGCTGGATGCGAATGATAACGCCCCAGTGTTCAGTCAATCTGTCTATGAAGCCAGTCTGCCTGAAAACTCTCCACTGAAAACCTCAGTAATAACTGTACGCGCCACGGACGCAGACGAGGGTGTCAATGGAGAAGTTACATACGAACTAACGCGATTGTCTGATAAGTCAAGGAAATTATTTTCACTGGATCGAAAAACTGGAGAGATAACTGTGACAGGTGATATAGACTTCGAAGAGCAATCAAAATATGAAATGTTTGTTGAGGCCAAAGATGGATATGGCCTCCCATCGGACGCAAAAGTAATTATATTCATAATTGATATTAATGACAACGCCCCAGTTATATCTTTAAAATCATTATTGAATCCAGTATCAGAGAATGTGTCACCTGGTACAGAGGTGGGCATCGTAAATGTACAGGACAAGGATTCTGAGAAAAACCGCCAAGTCCGTTGCTTTATCCGGCAAAATGTTCCCTTTAAATTAATTCCATCAATCAAAAACTATTATTCTTTGGTGACCACGGACAACCTAGACCGTGAAATACTTTCTGATTATAATATTACAATAACTGCAACCGACGAGGGTTCCCCACCTCTGTCATCATCGACCACTGTTAAAGTCTCAGTTGCCGACATCAATGACAACCCACCTGTATTTGAGGAACAGTCCTACAGTGCATACGTGACTGAAAATAACAAACCTGGTCACACTTTATGTTCTGTTACTGCTGTAGACAGAGACTGGAGACAGAACGGGACAGTGATTTATTCACTCACACCAGGTGAAGTGAACGGTGCTCCAGTGTCTTCTTATATATCTGTTCATGGAGACACTGGAGTGATCCAAAGTGTGAGGTCGTTTGATTATGAACAGTTCAGGAGTTTTACAGTGATGATCATGGCCAGAGACAATGGTTCTCCTCCTCTCAGCAGCAACGTGACGGTCAGTGTTTTCATAGCGGATGTAAATGACAACTCCCCTCAGATACTGTACCCTGCCCCAGAGGGAAACTCCTTCATGACTGAGCTGGTCCCCAAAGCTGCACAAGGAGGCTCTCTGGTTTCCAAGGTGATAGCAGTGGATTCAGATTCTGGACAGAACGCCTGGCTGTCCTATCATATCATTAAATCCACTGATGCAGGACTTTTCTCTGTTGGTCTCCACAGTGGAGAGATCAGGACACAGAGAGACATTTCTGAATCTGACAACATGAAACAGAATCTTATCGTAGCTGTAAAGGATAATGGACAGCCCTCCCTCTCTGCCACCTGTGCCTTGTTCCTACTGATCTCTGACAACTTGGCTGAGGTCCCTGAACTGAAAGATATGGCTTATGAAGATAACGGTTCAAAACTGACTTCCTATCTTATTATCGCATTGGTATCTGTCTCCACTTTTTTTCTGACTTTCATTATCATCATTTTGGGATTGAGATTTTGTCACAGGAGAAAACCAAGACTGTTTTTTGATGGAGCAGTCGCTCTCCCCAGCTCCTATCTCCCTCCAAACTACGCAGATGTTGATGGTACTGGAACTTTACGCAGCACATATAATTATGATGCATACTTAACAACTGGATCTAGAACAAGTGACTTCAAGTTCGTCACATCTTACAATGACAACACGCTGCCTGCAGACCAGACTCTGAGAAAAACACCAACTGATTTTGAAGAAGCATTTGGAGATGTCGATGCTTCCGCAGAGGTAGGCATGACATAAATGTAGGCGCAGTGTCTCATTTGTCACTTGAGTAAAGTCATCTGCATTGAATTTTGTGTTTGCTATGTCTTTCAGCTGTTCACCATCAGAGTTGATCGTGACATTTCCTTGTAATTTTGCTGTTCTTTAAACATAATACTTTATATGGATACTAAATATTGAGAGGCCTACATTCCTCAGACCTATATCTCTTCATTCAATAAGTTTGCTGTTAAAATGTAAGCATAGTAGTACATGCCGGATTTGTGTGTGTGTGTTTTTTTAATGTTTTTTTTGTCTCACATTTTTGTTTTGTTCCTTGGTTTGAGTGGTGGTAGTAGTATATATTAAAAAAAATGTTTATTGGCACTACCGTGGCTGCAGATATTTCTCTGATATTGAGTAAGTTGATGTCGTCGGATTTTATTTGGCTATACTTCATGTTTTCACTACAAACAGAACAAAAGTTTTAGTAGCAACATGCTGTACATCCATTTTTTCTGCAGTGAATGTTAGTATGGTTTACAGGCAGATCTTATAAAGAATGGACACATGTAATATGTGATAGATTGCATGAAAAAACAATCCTATTTCTTAAAGCATTGCTTTTGGAAAAATTTGTTTTGGTGGAGGTCTGCTTTTTGTTGAATAGCCATTAGCTGTCATTAGCTGTGTGAATGTGTTTGGGGGGTATGTGGGAAATCTCTCTCTTTGATTGAAGTTTGGGTCATAGTTGCATTCTCTGGCAGATGCAGACAAGAAATTTTGAATACTGTATAGCCTGTGTTGTGTAGAGGCTACATCTTTTTTCGAAAATGGATGAACAGCAAAATCATTTCTTTGCTTGTTTTCCAGCAGCTTGACTCGAATGCAATCTCGTGATTTTGTTTTGACTGATTTTTAGACAAGTAAACGTGTACATCTGTTTTTTTTTCCACCTCATGGGATGTTTAAAACAAAACATTGATCAAAAAGTCTGACCTTTTTACCAGTGAATGTGAACCAGTCTACTACATTAGAAACAGTGGGACATTGTTTAGTTTAACAGCATTAATTTCAAATATGAGTTGATTCAAAGACCAAGCTTCTCTTTTTCATGATACTGTGAAAGTCAAGTAATGATTCATTAAACTGCACTTTTTTTCTATCCATGAGAAAAGGTTGCCAACAATCTGTTGCTTTGAAATGTCACATTTTTAAATTCTTACCACAATGTTTACATTATGAACAAATATAATAATTAATACATGTTCATTATAATTTTAAATTGTTCCCTTTTACCGAAAGTTTAATGTAAACGGTAAACTGCGTGCTGTATCAACACAACATTTCAACAAACGAGATTTTTTTTAAATAAAATGACCTGCTTTGTGACATTAAGCTGAAAACCATGCAGGATAAGAGACCTGTAGAAGGAGAGAGGCGGGGAGGGGGGGGTCAAATATTTGTTTTCCTTCGTTTCTATGAAGCAATTAATCAAGGTTTATCCTCGGGTGTAGTTACATTCTGCTGTACTGTTTACTGCTTATTTGCTTGTTTGTCGTTTTAGATATGGTTATAATTACAAATACTGGGCACAGTGGCACAGTGCTTGCACTGCTGCCTCACGGTTCGATTGCCGCTTAGGACGCTGTTGCACCGTGCGGCGGTGGGTGATCTCCCGATTAGGGGCGCTTAGATGGGGTTTCCTCCATATAGCATCAGCGTAGACCCCCACCAAAATAACATACAAAAAGATCATAGTCTGACTAGCGGTGGACGTTTGGAATTGGTCAGTGCATGCTGCCTACGGCCCATGGCTGCCCCCCGGAGGAAGGACGAGTCAGGATGGGTTAAAAAGCAGAGAGCAAGTGTCACCGGCCACCATTTGTAGCGCGTGTGTTGGTCGCCGTTGCCACATGGGTCTATGTGGTGTGTGTGGTAAATAAAGAATCTTCATCTTCTATATCGTGAAGGCAATAATATTTTTGACGTGATCTTTTCATTTTTTTGCCTTCTTCAGGAAACGACAATGACAAACATTAAAATGATCAAATGTTGATAGTGTAGTCAACATAGCTTTTCATGACAATGTATTGATTGATTCATCATTTTACAATCGGTTGCTTTTAATTTATTTAAAATGAAGATACAAATTTGATTGCTGAAAAAAACGTTCAGTAATATTATAAAATTCTAACTTATATTGAGAGAGAGAGAGAGAGAGCGAGAGAGTGAGCGAGAGAGCTAGATATGCAGTTTATTGACTGTATCAAATATATTTCAAATAGTATAATCTATAAATTAGGGTATGGTCTATATAAATCCTATTTACTCTCAGAAGTGTCTTTATTGCTGATGTACTCATGGTGTCACTATCTACCAGCAAAGCAGAAAATATTCAGCCTCCTTGTATTAGCGCCCACTGACGCAAGGAGGACAAAGCCTGCAGGTTTCGCATCGTGCTGGTCCGTCCGCTGTTGTTGTTTGCTTGTTAAGTCTACCTTTGGATTGTTGTTGGAACTCGGAATTCTACCATCAGCTGCTCGTGTATCCATGCAGTTGATGTGGTGAAGATGGCACCCCGGGTGGACAGTCTTCACGGAATGTTCATTTTCTTTGCTTTGTTGTCCTCCGCGCACGGCGACCTGAGCTACTCCATACCAGAGGAGATGAAGACCGGGTCGGTTATTGGAGATATAGCCAAGGATCTGGGAATCGAGGTGGGCCGATTATCAGCGCGCAAGGCTCGCATTGAAACGGAAAGAAACAACAGAAGGTACTGTGATATTAACCTTCGGAGCGGAGAGCTGACTGTCGCAGAGAGAATAGACAGAGAGGAGCTGTGCGGAGGGAAACCTTCGTGTGTTCTCAAATTTGAGCTGCTTTTGGAAGCTCCTTTGGAATTACATCGTATATCACTACTGATCCAGGACATAAACGACAATGCACCACGTTTCCCGACGGATATAATTAAGCTGGAAATTAGAGAATCCGCTGTCAAAGGAGCTCGATATCGTGTAAATGCGGCTCATGATGCAGATATAGGCCAGAATGATGTTCAGAGTTACACAATCCAACGAAATGAACACTTCGTTTTAAATATCCAAACCACAAGTGCTGGTAGTAAATATGGCGAGTTGGTTTTGGATAAGGAGTTAGACAGGGAGGAGCAGCAGGAAATTGAATTATTGCTCTCTGCTCTGGATGGAGGTTCTCCTCAGAGATCAGGGACTGTAGTGATCCAAGTCACTGTGCTGGATGCGAATGATAACGCCCCAGTGTTCAGTCAATCTGTCTATGAAGCCAGTCTGCCTGAAAACTCTCCACTGAAAACCTCAGTAATAACTGTACGCGCCACGGACGCAGACGAGGGTGTCAATGGAGAAGTTACATACGAACTAAGCAGATTGTCTGATAAGTCAAGGAAATTATTTTCACTTGATCGACAGAGTGGAGAGATAACTGTGACAGGGGAAGTAGACTTTGAAGAGGAATCGAGATATGAAATGTTTGTCGAGGCAAAAGACGGATATGGTCTCTCGTCAGACGCCAAAATAATTATAACCATAACTGATGTTAATGACAACGCCCCACTTATATATTTAAAATCTTTGACCAATCCAGTGCCAGAGAATGTGTCACCTGGTACAGAGGTGGGCATCATTAATGTACAGGACGGGGATTCTGAGAAAAATAGCCAGGTCCGCTGTTTTATCCAACAAAATGTTCCTTTTAAACTGATTCCATCGATCAAAAACTATTTTTCATTAGTGACCACGGACAAACTAGACCGTGAACTAATTTCTGATTATAACATTACAGTTACTGCTACTGATGTGGGCTCTCCACCTCTCTCCACCTCCAAAGCGTTCCAATTCTCTATTGGTGATGTGAACGACAATCCCCCTGTATTTGAGGAACAGTCCTACAGCACCTACGTCTCTGAAAATAATAAACCTGGACAAACATTATGTTCGGTTACTGCTCGAGACACGGACTGGAGACAAAATGGTACAGTGATCTATTCTCTTTTACCCAGTGAGATAAACAGTGCGCCTGCATCCTCCTATATATCTGTTCATGGAGACACTGGAGTGATCCAAAGTGTGAGGTCATTTGATTATGAACAGTTACGGAGTTTTACAGTGATGATCATGGCCAGAGACAATGGTTCTCCTCCTCTCAGCAGCAACGTGACGGTCAGTGTTTTCATAACGGATGTAAATGACAACTCCCCTCAGATACTGTACCCTGCCCCAGAGGGAAACTCCTTCATGACTGAGCTGGTCCCCAAAGCTGCACAAGGAGGCTCTCTGGTTTCCAAGGTGATAGCAGTGGACTCAGATTCTGGACAGAACGCCTGGCTGTCCTATCATATCATTAAATCCACTGATGCAGGACTTTTCACTATTGGTCTCCACAGTGGAGAGATCAGGACACAGAGAGACATTTCTGAATCTGACAACATGAAACAGAATCTTATCGTAGCTGTAAAGGATAATGGACAGCCCTCCCTCTCTGCCACCTGTGCCTTGTTCCTACTGATCTCTGACAACTTGGCTGAGGTCCCTGAACTGAAAGATATGGCTTATGAAGACAGCGGTTCGAAACTGACTTCCTATCTCATCATCGCGTTGGTATCAGTCTCCACTTTTTTTCTTACTTTCATCATCATCATTCTGGGATTAAGGTTTTGTCGCAGGAGGAAGCCAAGACTGTTTTTTGATGGAGCGGTCGCTCTCCCCAGCTCCTATCTCCCTCCAAACTACACTGATGTTGATGGTACTGGAACTTTACGCAGCACATATAATTATGATGCATATTTAACAACTGGATCTAGAACAAGTGACTTCAAGTTCGTCACATCTTACAATGACAACACGCTGCCTGCAGACCAGACTCTGAGAAAAACACCAACTGATTTTGAAGAAGCATTTGGAGATCTTGATGTTTCCCCAGAGGTAGGCATGACATAGATATAGGCTCAGTGTCTCATCTGTCACTCAAGTAAAGTCATCTGCATTGGATTTTGTGTTTTGCTATCTCTGTAAGCTGTTTTCCATCAGAGTTGATAGTGATATATATTTTTAATTTTGCTGTTCTTTAAACACTATACTATATTGACACTGCATATTCGGCAGACTATATTCCTCAGAAACCTTTACCTCGTATCGCGGTCGCGCTCCCCAGCTCCTATCTCCCTCCAAACTTTGCAGACGTTGATGGTACTGGAACTTTACGCAGCACATATAATTATGATGCATATTTAACAACTGGATCTAGAACAAGTGATTTCAAGTTTGTCAGGTCTTACAATTACAACACGCTGCCTTGCAGACCAGACCATAGGAAAATGTTTGAATGGTTTTGAAGACGCATTGATTGATCAGGATTCTTCTCCAGAGGTGTGTGTTCTGTTGTGATGTTATTGATATACCAGTCAATATTAATACATTTACTCTTTCATTTGCTGTATTCCACAATTGTCATATTCAATGCCTGTTGCTCACATTCACTTTGTTTGTAGGCTTCCTTTTATTTTTTTAGCACAGCCATTCTAGATTATCTATCTATCTATCTATCTATCTATCTATCTATCTATCTATCTATCTATCTATCTATCTATCTATCTATCTATCTATCTATCTATCTATCTATCTATCTATCTATCTATCTATCTATCTATCTATCTATCTATCTATCTATCTATCTATCTATCTATCTATCTATCTATCTATCTATCTAAAAACTCTGTGTTGTGCAATCGCTTAGTTTGTTGGATATTGATTATTTCCAGCTTTCCATTTTAATTAATCTATAGTACTAACAGTACAAAACTGTTTCATATTTCGTATATAAATTTAGTTGCAGCTTGGATTTGTTTTACAGCCAATCTGTGATACATGTGTGATGAAAAATAACTTAAAAGTTATATGAAGAGTACAGTTGTAGATGCAGTGATAACGGTTTACAGTGTGTTTTGCCGTGATCGTCTATCCATCGATTCATGTTCTTTACATGGTTTTGCTGCTTAGGATTGACATGAGCTTGGACAAGGTGTGCATTTATATCCCCATATATATATCTCTCAATCATTTTATCAATCTTTCAATTTATTTATTCATTGTTCCCTTGATTAATCTCTCTACATCTTCTGAATGACATCTTCACCTTTCTCTCTTAATTCCTGGATCTCTTTATATATATCTCTTTATCCATCTCAGTAAATCTCTCCCTCTGTATGGATAACAATTTTATTATACTGGCTTTGCTTCTTTAATCTTTTTTGTCTTCAACCACATATGGAAATGATTTATTATTATGTCTCATACATTGAGATTCAAAATATTCAGTTTTTCCTGCTACTCTATAGCACTATCCATGGTGCTGAAATGTCTCTCCATCATCATGTCTCTGAGAAACGATTTACCAGCTCTCTTCAAAATATATTAACACTATTAACATTCCATAGGCTTGTGGTCCTTGGTAATATAAATGACAATTTGGAGTTTAAGCAATACATTTTCGGACTGTCAGATTTTATTGGTTTAGTTTATATAGATAAAATCAACTTTCTCATTCAGTTATATCTCATACGTACTCACGGTCTCACTCTACACCAAGGGAGGAGTGAAACATTAATCGTTTATCCCAACCATCCTCTAAATGAAGGTAGTACACAGCTATGCTTTCACACATTCTGTTGAAAAAAGGGAGGTGTAGAAGACTATTCTACTCCCATTTTTTAATTGCATCCTGCATACTTCTTGGAGATCGCCAGTGCTCCTAACGATAAGTTCCATTGTGTATTGCGCCGCCTTGAGTAAAATGGAATACATACATTCCGGTGTTGGTTGCATTGTCCTTTTCTTTATTGTTCTGCACTACTCATATGGCGACCTCAGCTATTGTGTACCAGAGGAGATGAAGCACGGATCTGTTTTTGGTAATGTAGCCATGAAACTTGGACTGGAGGTTGGGATATTATCCACTCCCAAAGCTCATATTGTAACGGACGGAAGCGACAGGAATTATAGTGATATCAATCTAGGAACAGGAGACTCAATTGTTGCTGAAACAATAGACAGAGAGGAGCTCTGCGGATAAAAAACGTTGTGTGTTTTTAGATTGGATCTGCTTTTGGAAGCACCATTAGAATTTCACCGAGTATGACTGCAAATCCAAGACATTAACAACAAATGTCCTGCATTTCTGAAGAATACAATCAAGCTTGAAATTACTGAATCTGCCGTGAAAGAGGCTCAGCATCACGTTAATGCTGCGCATGATGCGGATATAGGCGGGAAAGCTTTTCAAGGGTTAACGATTCAACAAAAAACACCTTTCTTTTGAGTGTACAAACAAATAAAGCTGGTGCCAAATATGCGAAAAATTGGTTATAGAAAAGGAGTTAAACTGCAAGGAGCAAAATTTGATGCTGTTATTGTGCAGGGCACTGGATGGAGGTTCTCCTCATAGATCAGGGACTGTGTTTATTCAAATTCAACCAATTCAATCAAATTTCAGATAAATTAAGAAAGCTGTTTTCACTTTATGAAAACACCAGGGAGATTATTGTCGATATAAAAATAATCCACCTCTATTAGAGGACCAGTACTACAGTGCATCTGTGACTGAAAATAACAAACATGGACTCACTTTCTGTGTGGTCACTGCCTGTGACCTGGACTGGAGACAAAATGGGACAGTCATTTATTTTCTTTTACCTGGTGAGATAAGCTGTGCAAGTGCATCCTTATATATATGTTCATGGGGACAGTAGAGCAATCTAAAGTGTGAGGTCATTTGAATAGGCACACTTAAAGAGCTTTACAGTGATTATCATGGCCCGAGACAACAGGTCTACTCTTCTTAGCAGAAACGTGACGGTCAGTGTTTTCATAACGGATGTAAATGACAACTCCCCTCAGATACTGTACCCCGCCCTAGAGGGAAACTCCTTCATGACTGAGCTGGTCCCCAAAGCTGCACAAGGAGGCTTTCTGGTTTCCAAGGTGATAGCAGTGGACTCAGATTCTTGACAGAATGCCTGGTTTTTCCTATTTTATCATTAAATCCACAGATCCAAGATGTTTCACTGTTGGTCTCCACAGTGGAGAGACTACAGGATATGGCTTATGAAGGGAACAACTCAAAATTCACCTCATATCTATTTTTTGCGCTTGTTTCCACATTTTTCCTGACTTTCATCATTGTCACGCTAGGTGTGAGGTTTTATCACAGAAAAAAGCCAATATTGTTTTTTGATGGAATCATGGCTATTCCAAGTTCTCATTTCCCTCCTAATTATGCCAAGGTGGATGGCAAAGTAACTTTACCCAGTGCCTACAACTATGACAATGAAGTTTATCAGTTCTATGAGAAAAAGTCAAACAGACTTTGCGGAGGAGTTAGGGGATTTTGATGTTCACCCAGAGGTAAGAAAAGACAGGCTTTTATTCTAATTTTGCAGATAGACATAACGTTGTTATATTTAGCATTCCATGGAACATCTGGTGTGCATATGCCCTTCATGAGATGATCCGATACATATTGAGATACATGGGCAATGATACAATTCAGGGGCAATTGTACCGAGCTATTCGGGGCAATTTGATTTGGTGCGATTCGCTAACTCTATAATAGTACCATATATATATATATATATATATATATATATATATATATATATATATATATATATATATATATATATATAAAATGATATATATATCATAAAAGACCAGGGAATTCCAAGTATTTTTGTTACTTTACGGCATTTAGATATAATAATATCTTCTATATTGTGATTCTAATATAGTTATTTATAATATAATATTATAAACAAATTTGAAATTGTCAGTTCTAATGTGTTTTACTGCGGGGGGTTCACAAGTCTCGCGAGAGGGAATGTGCACTCGCGATCTGGCGTGACATGGGTACAGCATTTTGATAAAACGATATCTACTATATTGTGATTCCAATATAGTTGTATATAATATAATATTATAAACAAATTTGAAATTGTCAGTTATCATGTGTTCGATTGCGGCGGTTCACAAGTCTCGCGAGAGGGGATGTGCACTCGCGATCTGCCGTGACATGGGTAGAGAGAGCGAGAGAGCGAGACAGAGGGAGAGAGAGAGAGAGAGAATCGTCGAGTACACCCCTAATCACACTATCGTTTTTTGTGAACAGATGTTGGAATGAAGTCTGTTCTTGACTCTTTTCTTGAATTATTATTTTTAAAATAATAAAACAGTTGATTGTATAACACTACTGAAAATGCGATTAAAAAACGGAGCAGATCATTAGAAATTACATTGGTATCAGAGGTATTTTTCAAATATATCATTAATCTGAAATGATGAATGAAAACTGAGATACAGCGAGAATGAAAATGAATTTCATTGAGTTTAGTCAAATTTAAACCTGTAGAGCATTCCGCTCGTATCATTAACATTGACGCTGTTCAGATGTGGATTAACCGCAAAAAGTATGTCCTTGATGTGAACTAGTACATTATGCAGATTCTCTCTTTGGGCTCGTTGTTTAATTAGAGGATGGCAGCCAATATAATCAACACACGTTTGCCCGTCTTAGATGCATGTCGTGTGTGGCAGCTTTTCTGAAATGGGTCTTCTCTCCTAGCTTTTAACATTATACTCTCTACCTAGTTCTTTTTTGCGTCAAGTCTGCGCAGTCTCCAGATGTTTCAACGAAATGAAAATTCATATTTCAAAGATTTCTATCCATTTTTTTGTTTGTTTGTAATTAGTTAGAACTGTACAGCTTAAATCTATGGCATATTTTGTTAGAAAACTATTTCTGGGAAGCATAATGTCGATAAAGCCAGCTGTGCGCAATTCTCATTCTATGATTCCTTTGACGTTAAGTATTTCATTATAAAATACATGATTCACGCCTATCGTGTTATGACTTGGTTATTCATGTATCCCATTTCTGGGGGTTAAGTTGTTAAGTGGGTAAAAGTGAATGAACGAACGAATGAATTAAGTTGCTTTTCTGTGGATGGGGGGAAAAAAAATGTAATTTCAAAAGCGCACTCCCGGTGACGCTATGCACCAATTTTCATAGATCAGGGGTGGCATTGTGGGTATTACGGTTGGACAGAGAACGAAAAGGCAACACAAATTGCAGTGAGTGGGACGCCGTTTATTCTCTGAATGCCATTGTTCGTCGTCTGCTGCTGACCCTGCGAGAGCAAAGCATCTACCGCCGCGCAGCGATGGGGCAACGGGGCGTCACATTGCGGAGCGCTGTCCTTGCGGTTTTCTTGGCTTTGGACATCGCGAAGGGGGACGTAAGCTTTTCTTTTCCGGAGGAGGCGAGGCGCGGATCTGTCATCGGAAACGTCGCCAAAGAGTTGGGCTTGGAAGCAAGCGGGCTGTCTCACAGAAGAGCCCGCATCGACGCCGAGGGGGGCGGAAGGCCCTTCTGTGATCTCGACCCGAGTCGCGGGGATTTGGTGGTTGCGGAGCGGATCGACAGGGAGGGCCTGTGTGGCGACAGATCGCCGTGCGTTCTGAAACGGGAGCTCGTACTGGAAAACCCGCTGGAGCTGCATCGCGTCAGTCTGAACATCCTGGACATCAACGACAACTCGCCACAATTTAACGTGGAAGTCATTAATATTGAAATCAGGGAAAGTGCGACTAAAGGTTCACGTTTTTCAATAGAGGAAGCGCACGACGAGGATATAGGCAAAAACTCAGTTCAAAGATACCATCTACAACAAAATGAGAATTTTATTCTCGGCGTCGGAACCAATTCTGTCGAACTCGTTCTGGATAAGGAGCTCGATCGCGAAAAAATACAAGATCTTAATTTGCTCCTCACGGCTCTGGATGGAGGTTCTCCTCAGAGATCTGGGACTGTAGTGATACACGTCACGGTGCTGGACGCGAATGATAACGCCCCAGTGTTCAGTCAGGCCGTCTACAAAGTCAGTCTGCCAGAAAACTCACCTCCAGACGTTATAGTGGTTACTGTAAGTGCATCTGATGCCGACGAAGGAGTGAACGGAGAAGTGACGTATGACTTTGGGCATGTTTCAGAAGAAGTTAGGAAAATATTTGGCATTGATCGCAAAACAGGTGATATAAAACTTATTGCAGCAATTGATTTTGAAGCAGTGTCGTCATTCGAACTGCGCATCAAGGCCAAAGACGGTTTGGGATTAACATCTTATACTAAAGTGAATATAGGAATCACTGATGTAAATGACAACGCCCCTGTGATATACCTGAAATCCTTGTCTAATCCCATACCAGAGAATGTGTCACCTGGTACAGAAGTGGGCATCATTAATGTGCAAGATAAAGACTCTGGGGATAACCGACATGTTCACTGCTCAATTCAACAAAATGCCCCTTTTAAATTGGTTCCATCCATTAAAAGCTATTATTCTCTTGTGACTACCAGCGACCTGGATCGTGAACTAGTGTCTGGTTACAACATTACAATCACCGCTTCTGACGCGGGCTCTCCGCCGCTATCCTCCTCTAAAAATATTCAGCTTTTAGTGGCTGATGTGAACGACAACCCACCCGTATTTGAGGAATTGTCCTACAGGGCATACGTGACGGAAAATAACAAACCTGGTCACACTTTATGTTCTGTTTCTGCTCGTGACCCTGACTGGAGACAAAACGGCACTGTGATTTATTCTATTCTACCTGGAGAGGTGAACGGTGCCACGGTGTCCTCCTATTTAGCCATTAATGGAGACACAGGTGTCATCCAAGCTGTCAGGCAGTTTGACTATGAACAGTTTAAAAGCTTTGAAGTAAATGTGATGGCCAGAGACAACGGTTCCCCTCCTCTCAGCAGCAACGTGACGGTCTATGTTTTTATAACGGATGTAAATGACAACTCTCCTCAGATACTGTACCCCGCTCTGGAGACCAACAGTTTCATGACTGAGTTTGTTCCTAAAGCTGCACAAGGAGGCTCTCTGGTTTCCAAGGTGATTGCAGTGGACTCCGATTCTGGACAGAACGCCTGGCTGTCATATCATATTGTGAAATCCACTGATCCAGGACTTTTCACTATCGGTCTCCACAGTGGAGAGATTAGGACAGAACGGGACATTTCTCAAGCGGACCACATGAAACAGAATCTTATTATTGCAGTGAAAGATAATGGGCAGCCTGCTCTCTCTGCCACCTGTGTCATGCTTTTACTCATTTCTGATAATTTGGCTGAAGTTCCAGAACTCCAAGATATGGCTTACGAGAGCAATTCTAAATTGACTTCTTATCTAATCATTGCACTAGTGTCAGTGTCAACCTTTTTCCTGACCTTCATTATTATCATTTTGGGAGTGCGCTTCTGCCATAGAAGAAAACCAAGGATGTTATTTGACGGAGCTGTTGCTATCCCCAGCTCGTATCTCCCTCCTCATTATGCAGAGGTTGATGGCTTGGGTACTTTACGCAGCACTTACAATTATGATGGATACTTGACAACTGGTTCCAAAACTAGTGACTTCAAATTTGCCAGATCCTACAATGACACACTGACATCTGACAACACTCTGCGAAAAAGTCCAGGGGATTTTGCTGAAGTATTTGACGGACTGGATATTTCCCCTGAGGTAGGATGTGCACACACACACACACACACACACACACACACACACACCAACATATTTATTGTCTCTTTGGTTCAAAAATACATTTCTTTGTTTCTTTTGGGTTTTTTTTCCTCATACATGTCTGCTGATACAGAGCCACCTGCTGCTATTTGTTGCCTATAGATTTGTGTTGTATTTGTGATTTTCAACTTATGGAAACATTTTATTTGGAAGGGACTAAAAAGTATGGTTCAAGCCTTTATTGATAATATTCCTTAGCATTTATACAGTATTTACAATAGTACGAGTCAATTTTAATCATACGGTTGTTAATACTGTATAAATCTAAATTGGCATAAAAGATAGTTAGAAATATGGAATACATTAATTATTAATCACTATTTCAGTGTCTGTACAACACCATTTCTCTATTTGCAGTGTTGGTGGAGAATAAACTTTGGGAAGATTTGATCTTTTAAAGAGTCAGCGATTGTTGGTATTTATTACTTAGCCATCCATCAAAAGTTTAACGCATTAAGAATTGAAATGTATCCCCTACATGTTTGAGAACCCACCTAAGTTCAGGTCCTATTGGCTAAAAGGTATTTTTCACACATCACTCCATACTAATGTGCTGGCCTGAAGAGGAGAATATGGAAGAAAGAGTATATTCTTGTAATCAGGGATGCTGTGTGTCTGTCGGGTGCATTGCTGACAATGCTGATCATACGTGCAGCTTTGGCAAAGCAAATCTCAGAGTTGCTTTCAACCTAAAATATAAATTGAAAGATTTTCTTCAATTACACCCACTGAATTACATGTTGTTGTAATTAAGTGTGCTGTATTTAAGAAGAACAGAAGAATAATCTTTATTTGTCACACAGCACACCACACTACAACACATGCTTGCACACACACACACATGCACATGCTTTGGATGGTGGCCGGTGAAATGGTTCCTCTGCATTTAACCCATCCTGGCTTGTCCTTCCTTCCGGGGCCACAGCCAGGAGCGGTGGGCAGCATACGTGGACGCGCCCGGGGACCAGGTGATGAGTGTCCATCGCTGGTCAGACGATGATGTGTGCATGTTTTTTGGAGGGGGGGTCCTTACTGACGTGAGGTGGAGGAAACCCCATGTGAGCACGGGGAGAACATGCAAACTCCACACAGAAAGGCTCCTATTTGGGAGATAACCCGCCGGAGCACGGTGCCAACAGCGCCCCAGGCGGGAATTGAACCCAGGACCTTCTTGCCACTGTACAAAAAAGTAAATCATATACAGTGCAGTGTCCCACAAACGTTTATGTTTGTTTTGTTTTGGTTGTGCAAAGAACCTTTCAGACCAAGGTTCCTATTTTGCTTGAATTTGCTTTCACACATTGTTTCTGTTGAAATGCCCTTATGCATGCACATTTATTTGTTTATATAGGCTAGTAGCCACCTAAATCCAGACCACGAAGGTGATGTTTTCCAAATGCATGCCATCAGTCTCCATGATAACTAAAATCCAAAATTTTCTTGTAGAGAGAGAGGGGGGCGGGAGACACGCAGCAAATAAAATAGGCCCCAAAATACAAACCTTTTTAATATCCCAAAGAACCACATGAGCTACACGATGAGCACAAGGCAGCTTTCTAAGTATATCTATCCAATTACAGACTGTAAGGACATTTTTTTTCTTTGTGTAGAGCAATCAGCTGGAAACATATTTAGGTTAAGTGAGTTATTCTACAATGTATCTGCAGATTTGTGACTTTATTTACCTGCTTTAATATTTCCCAATGTTGTATCTGGGAAATGCTCACGGTGTCGCTGTGCGCCAAGGCAGATTCAACATCTACCCCCCTACCACCCATTTGTGTCGACACATGCAATCTGTAAATTGTGGTACGGTTTCCTATTCGGTCGGCAAAGCTGCATGCCGTTTCGTTTTCGAAGGGCTGCACTCTATGTCTGTCTAACGCTGAATATTTTTCAATCATTTTTTGATTGACTGACTGTCTTATTGCAAGAATGGGACACAATAGAGCAGCAACAGATTTCCGGGGCCTTGTCTTTATTTCGCTTGTTCTTCACGCTGTCTATGGAGACCTGAGCTACTCTATTCCGGAGGAGATGAAACGCGGATCTGTGATTGGAAATATAGCCACGGATCTCGGACTTGCTTTGGGACTATTATCCACACGCAACGCTCGTATCGACACGGAGGAGGACAGCGCGCAGCATTGCAGTATTAATCTAAATACCGGGGACCTGCTTGTATCTGGGAGAATTGACAGAGAGGCGCTGTGTGCGAAGAAGGCGTCTTGTGTTCTGAAGCAAGAACTCGTACTGGAAAATCCGCTGGAGGTGCACCGTATTAGTATTCTTGTTACAGACATCAACGACAACTCACCGCAGTTTACGGAGGATTTACTGAAAATTGAAATCAGGGAATCGGTGTACAAAGGCGCACGTTTCCCTCTAGACGAAGCGCACGATGCGGACATTGCGGAGAACGCGGTTCAA